>NW_021680493.1:626344-688954 GCF_001412515.2 Diachasma alloeum | reverse complement strand
TGTAACCCCCCCCCCCCCCAAACCTGAAACCCCCCTCGACGAGTAAATTTCCCCAGTAAAAAAAAAGAATTAAGTACTCGTCGAATTGTTTTATTAACCGCAATAATAATTCAGTTTAATGGAAACGTATAAATATCTCCAAATCTACTCGACATCCATTTTATCTTCCTTGGTGGTCTGATTCTCCTGTCCCTGTGCATTCTGATGGTTCTTCATCTCCTCACTTCCCTTCTCCTTCTTCTCGTCCTTGGGTGGCTCGACCTTGGGCTTTGGTTTATTAATAATGGGATTAGCAGTGTTGTCGACAGTCTGCCTGACACTGCGAACTTGTGCAAGTGTTATCGAAGGCATTTGGGTGCGTGGAGTGGCTGCGAAGACAGCATGTGCCTCCTCGAGCCATGCCCACTTGTCCTTGATGACATTTCCCAGGGTCTTGAGCTCCTCGTCAGTGACGTGAGAGTACTTGTCGTCCTTGGAGCCCTTGATCTGATCGTATCCCTTCTTTGCTAGTTGGAGAGTGGCTGCCAAGTCACTCAGGGCAGCCTGCCTACCCTCGTACTCATTCTTGATGTCCTTGATGGGCTCACCATGACTCCTCAGCTGGGACAGACGATCCTGGTACACCTGCCTGTTGCACTCCTCCCCCTCCTCGTACAGCCAGTTCTCTGTGTCGTCCAGGGTTCTGCTCAGGCTCTCTCGGTTCTCCTCTGTTATGAAGTTGGCCAGCTGATCATCGTCGGATATCTTACCACGCAGGTCGTAAACGTACTCCTCCAGGGCGTTCCTCGCGTCGATTCGCTCCTTCTCCTGTCGATCCTCAGCTACCATCTTGCATTCCTTCTCAAGGGCTATGTCTAACTCGTGCTGGGGGAGGCTAGAGGTGTTCACTTCGATTGGAAGGTCCACCAGACGAATGGGAGTCTTCTTCTTGCCTTTTGCATCTTCCTTGTCGTCTCCCTGAAAATTGAAAATCCATTTTTTTTATTGGAGTTGTATAAACATAACATTTTGGGGGAGGTTTTTGTTCTATTGGTAATAACTCATCTAGAAGTGAAAAAATAAGTCCTATGGGGGAATTAAGTTTTCGACGTTATATGGATTAAAATCTAGAAGAAATCTCGGAAAGTCAGAAAAAATTGAGAAAAATTCTATCAGAAATTGAAAATTATTGCCAGTGTCAAACTTTTGTAATAAATAATTTATGTTTCTGCATTCCCGAAATGGCGTGTCATGTCGAATGATTTAACAATAGTCAAAAGAGAGACCATTGTTTGATACAATAATTGAAGAAAGAATTTGATGGATCAATTTCTTACACTCGTCAAAGTTAGAATTCATGGGAAAAATTATCGATGATGAATAATTTTTCTTTGAGCTTTTCGAATTTATACTCAACAACTCAAATGGGGTTTATTCATACTAATTTAATTTGAGAAGAACTTATTACATATATGGACTATATTAAATATATGGACTTCCCTAAGTCTTCGTATATTTTCATAAAATTTTCTCAATTTCGTCAGATTAATTGTAAGAATAAACAAAAAGAATTGAAATTTGTGAAAACGTAAAATTTTTCATTAATTTCTATTCACTACGAGTTAAACATACGATTCAGTGAATAAGAAATTAAATAAAAAATGATTGATTGAAAAATAAGTCATATTGAGGCACAAAAGTGAATGATGGTGATGTGGATCTGGTGTTTGGGCGACGAGATGTTGAGATTTGTTTATAGCCCGGTGGGTGACACATATTGAGACACTTGGACCCATACACATTTATCCAATGCGTCATTTTGAGGGAACATGGTGAGGTGAGTTCGCCCACACACTGCGTCAGCCTTCGATCCCATTTTGGAGTCGTTCTGAATGTTAGTGAGGTGAGGGGATAGTGGAGCGTTGTGTAAATGGAAGTGGGGGATTTTGATGAGCTAATTTTGGAGTTTCGTGTTGATTCTTGAATTATTTCGATGATGAAGGGGTTTGCAAAGAAATAGTCAAAGACGTTTTGTCCTGAAACTATTCGGTCTTGAAATAATTATCTAATTAATGGGGAATTTTGGTCGATTGTTGAATTACTTTTTCAATTGTCTCGATAAGAAGTGGATTTAGGAAAAAATGTCAGACATTTAAATTCGATAATTAACAGAAATCAACAAATAAAATCGCCTTCAAGTCCTCTATCGCATTTCTTCCTTTCAAGAATGCACAACATAAAGCAGATGATACTAAAATAGTTATTAACAAAAACCAACGACAATGCAGTGGAAATCTAAAACAACAGAAGCAAAATCGGCGACAGAAATAAACTGAACAAAGCGAAGAAAAAAAGGATGATGAATAAATGAATGGATTCTTCTTTAAAAAAAAGTTTCCGTGACATTGCTTCCAAAAATTCCAACTAATCAAGTCATCTTCAATTAATCTAGTCATATCTCTTTCCCTCACGAATGCACAACATAAAGCAAACGACATCAAAACAATTCTAAAAAAACCAACGACATTGCAGTGAAAATCTAAAGCAACTAAACCAAAATCATGAACAAAAGGACAATGATCAAGACTTATGGGTAAGCTGAGAAACGAATGCCCATGGGTCTAGGGTAAATTTAATGTGTCGCGTACCGAGCTGAACTAACATCGAATCCTGGAGAAATAGGATCCTAGAATTCTCCTCTACAAAAAAGTCCCCTTGACATTACTTCCCAAAAATTCCAACTAAGCAAGTCATCTTCAATTCCTCTAATAATATCTCTTCCTCTCACGAATGTACAACATAAAGCAAACGACATCAAAATAATTCTAAAAAAACCAACGACATTGCAGTGAAAATCTAAAGCAACTAAACCAAAATCATGAACAAAAGGACAATGATCAAGACTTATGGGCAAGCTGAGTGACGAATGCCCATGGGTCTAGGGTAAATTTAATGTGTCGCGTACCGAGCTGAACCAAGATCGAATCCTGGAGGAATAGGATGGGCCAGAGCCCTTGGAACGTCTTTCATCATCCTCAGCGTCTGAGTCTCGTTGGCCCTTATCCACGCGCACCTAAATCACAACAGACTTACATTGCCCTCTCGCGTTTTTCAAGTCATTCATTGGAACTTCTATGAATGAAAATCTCTTAATTATCTCTTAATTAATGAGTTTAACTAATGAGTTAAAGGTGAGTGAAGGGAATTCATTCCTCTGACAAATTCAATAAATCATTCAATCATTTTCTTGATTTCATTGATGAAACACTCGCAAGTCTGCGATGATTTAATGGGGACGCGTGGACTTGTGATTTTCTTAAGATCAATTTGATCTGTGAAATTACCTCCTGAGCTGGCGGCTCTTTAGCCTGGGCTGCCTGGTCTGGCTTGTCTTGCTCTGCTTCAGTGTTGTTCGCCTGCTGCTGCTGTTGCTGCTGCTGCTGTTGTTTCTCCTCCTCTTCAAGCTCTTGCTGAGTCAATTCACGTTTTTCCACTAGAACAGCTGATGTCACTGTGAAGATTCCGTTCAGGTTTAATCTCACTTTGATCTTTACTTTTGAGGGCTCACCCTCTGGGGTGGGCTTGATATTTTTTATGTGCCAGACACCTGAAATCATTGATCAAACATTGGTAATGAAATAAAAACGATGAAGCATTAAATTAAATTAAATGCAATTAAAATGTGTTCAGACGTTTAGAATTTGCTACGAATAATTGTCGATATTTTCTTCTGAATCCAGTCATTACATAGATGAGTGAATAGGAAAAAGAATTTTGTCGACTTAGAAGAAATCTATTGATATTAATAGAACTATCAACAGAATTAAAATGATTTAATGCAGAGAAATCATTTATATTCACATCATATTCACCTATATGTGTTGCTGGGTATGTTGGAGGTTGAGAGACATAAGTGGCAATCAGAGAAAGTGGATTCATCCTCTTCAGAGTCAAGGACTTCGAGAATGGGAATGCATGATTGTAAGAAAATACTTCGAGTTCCCTGGAAGATAAACAAGTGTCAACAGATTTTAATCGTGGATTTTTAATGAAGAAATATTGAGAAATAATGATCACGTACTCATCCTCGCCCTCTGGGGGATCGAAACTTATTTTAATTGGATAAGGCTGAATATCAGTGACAGCAAAATCACGAACTCTGACAGCTGGACTCAACATGGCACACTGAAGGGCGCAGCCTCGTGCAACTGCCTCATCCTGATTGAGAGTTGTTGATGCTGGCTTGCCAAATACCTCCTCCACCAGTCGTTTGATCGATGGAATTCTGCTAGAGCCTCCGGCTATCTCCACTGAGTGAATTTCCTCGAGTTTTAGACCTTTGGAGACCAAAAAAGTTAATTAAAGTATGATGAATAAACTCCAAATTAGTTCTTGAACATCTTGGGCCAAAATTTTCATCCATTTAATCATCGCTCATTCAGTCATTACTTATTTCGTAGATAGTGGGGAGTTGATGAGGTGAATGGACTCTCGGATACTCACCGGAATCACGAAGACACTTCTTCAAGGTCACCTCCACACGACTGAACAGATGCTGGCACATGCCCTCCATGTCCTCTCTCTTCATATCCCCATGGACATCCTTCTCCTCCATGAAACACTCGATGTTAAGAGGTAACTTCGTCGAATTAGCTGACATTTGTTTCTTTATCTTCTCGACCTCAGCCAGAAGTCGTAGATAGGCACGAGGATTCGAGTGGGCGTCGATCTTGTAGCGGGCCTGAAAATCTTTGCAGAAGTGGTTCGCGAGGATCATGTCAATGTCTCGACCTCCTAAGTTGGAATCCGCAGCACTTGCCAACATCTGGAATTGATTAATGTGGTATGGATAAACTCAGTTGAGTGGTATTTTTTTGTGACGAGGAAAAATTAATTCAAAAAGCTTTAAAACAAAATTATTCATCATTAATCTTTTTTTTTTGATTCAACAAAAATAAACAACAATTTTCAGGGATAAAAAACTCTTGTTAAAATAATTTTTCAATTATTCTAACAATAGGTGATCTGAGAGCTAAATTATTCCCAAGAGAATAATGAATAATTAATGAAAAAATGTAACTACAAGTGTAAATAATAAATGAATGAATAAAAAATAATAACTCAAATAAACAAACCTTCAGTCTGTCTTTATGAAAAGCAGCAATGCTGACTTGAAGGCTGGCATAGCCGCAATCAACAAAAACGACGTTACGGGATGGTGCTTCCGGTGCAGGTAAATCCTGTTTGTAAATGCCATAGCACAGGGCAGTGGCTGTTGTTTCGTTGAACAAACGTAAAACATTTAGGCCAGCGATTCTAGCTGCATCGAAAAGAGCGAGCCGTTCAGCCTGTGTGAAGTAAGAGGGTACCGAAATCACACAGTCATTAACAGCTGTTTGCAGCGCCGTCTCCGATATTTCTTTCAATTTTGTGAAGAGCATTGCTGTTATCTGTTCGGGTGTGAATATGTGCTCTTCACCCAAGTATTGTACCTGAAAAAATTGTGAAGTCGATGTTAAAGTGGAATTTTTTATCTTCATGATGATAAAAAAATCATTTTAAGGGGATTTGTTTCATCAATTATCTAATTATTAATGGGAAATTATCGCTTTGAAGTAATTGTATCACGTTCTTTGTGAATTTATAACTGAGTTCATGTGATATTTCATGCACAATCTGATATAAAACGATGATTATCCCTTTATCGTGGTGTTTTACGAGTCAAAAATGGCTTTGGACAGAAAATAGTGGGGAATGTCTTATCAAAATTATCTCACATGTATGCCAATAGTCCCATCTGGCTGTGCTGTTATTTTATACGGCAGGAAACGTATCTCCTTCTGCACTTGTGGATCGTTGAATTTTCTACCCAGTAATCTCTTGAATCCAAAAATTGTGTTTTTCATGTTTGTCACCATTTGATTCTTGGCTGCAACACCCAGAATACGATTTTTTCCACTGAATGCAACCCATGATCTGAAATTAAATCGAAAACATTTTTTAATGCATCTGCATGTGAATACTCATTTTGAAATAATTTTTTGATGACTAAAATCGTAAATTGCGACAGGAAAAGTGGATTTCGGGTCTTGCCAAATGTTAGGATATTTTCTTCTGAAATTACTCATTTAAGGATATCCAAGTACTTTGGGTATTTTTTTTTTCAAGTGAAAGGCTTTTCTACTTTTGTAGCCGAACATCAGAGCTTTCATTTGAGCCCCATTTTACCCTCAGTTTCCGGGCATTTTACAATGATTTTACGATTTATTTGATGCAGATGTATAGTCGAGCACTAAAGTTCGTAAACAGAATACATAGAATGTAAGTTGAGGCTGTTCACGAACTTTAGTGGTTGACTGCATATCCTCTCGGGTTTTTACATTTTGTGCCCTTCCTCTTCTCCCATAAAATATAGTTATGACTACAAACATTACATGTTATAGAGAAAATGCATAGACATTTTACGTTTTTACATTTTGAAGGGGAGGGTGGGGCAAAATCCATTGATAAAATCTTTCCCCGTCAAAACTTCTCAATAATTTTCCATTCTACTGAATGGAAAATTATTATTCTAATCAGTACTCCCAAAAATACAAAAAACTTGATGAACAAAAATTAATAAAAAAAATTTAATGTTTACTTTTAGAGGAAGATTGCTGAAATATTTTAGTAATTGCAATTTTTTAAAATTACAAGCATCTTCTAGAAATAGTTCATAAACAATCAATTTTTCACCATAAAAATCATTTGTTCGGAATCGTAAAAAATTTATTCATACTCAGAATTTTACATTCTCAGAAGTTTAAACAATTTCAATTATGGATTTATAAACAACGAATGTTTAAAAAAATAATTCTGTGCAAAATGTAATTTTAATGACGCTGAATATTCGTGATTTTTTTTTTCAAATTTTTTTTACGCAATTTAGTTGACAAATTTGATGATTGAAAATGGTTGAGTCTATAGTGTGGCCTGTACCAAACTGTGAAAGATACTTGGATATCCTTAAAAATATAAAGATTGACAAAATATTGGAAGTGATTAATTTATTACAGTTCCGTTGAAATGGGAATGTTGAATGTAAAGTCGAGTTATTCACGATTATAGTTAATACACGTGGACTAGACAAAGGGGTCAACGTCCCGAAAGAAGAACTCGCAATGAATCACAGGTACATCCAAATAAGGCAAAAAAGAGAGCAGATTAACATATGTATTTGATGACCAAGATCGAGACATCCGTACGACAATTGCGCATTTTCGTACAGAGAAGGTACAGAGAACGTTCCTGAAACCCCACAATATAATCTAACCCAATCATCGCGAATAGAATAAATCAGGGTGATTAATAATTCAGTGGAGCGGGAAGTGGTGGGACGAAGCAAACTTCGATTTTGCACTTTTTAATATCTCGTGGTCAACGAAATGTGTAATTATCTCGGAGAGGGGTGCTCCTACGAGGAAATGTATAAAGACCTTTCTTGAAGAGCGGAACATTTCGTACAAAAAATGTTCCATGACATTTTCTCCTAAATACCTGCATTGCAGAGATAAATGCACTTTTAATGAAACAAAATTCAACTCTTGAGGTTTTGCTCAATCTCCACGAGTCCCTGAAAGCAAAATTATCTCGAGAATGAGTGCTCCAGTGAAAAAATATTATAGGACCTTTTCTGTAGACAATCTCTTCCTCTACAAAAAAGGTCCTGTAATGTTTCCTGCTAAAACAGCTCATTAACGAGATAAATCTGCAATTCTCAAAAACGTCATTCTCTAGATTTTTCCATCACCTCCGGAACAATCCACCCCTCTCCCAAGATAACCTCAATAACTCCAAAACCCCCAACAAATCACAGGATATCAACTAGAAATAAGAAAATCCTGTCCCCATTGAACAATCGCCTAGAATTTTCGTGTCGCCGAGGCCGGCATCACCGGCGCTCGTCCCCACACCTCCAGCCCGCGAATATCAATAAACGAATGATTAAAAAAAATGACTTACGGTGTACTACGTAAACTATAATCATTGGCGATGGTTTCGATGCCACCGGCCCTCGCAACAGCAACATAGCAACTCTCGTTGCCAAAGTCAATTCCAATGACGGACATAGCAGCCATGTCTGCTCTTGGATATATCTCCCTCAGAAACACGAGTCACCAAACTGAAATATTCCAGCCCACGATCACACGTTTTCCGCCACTCGTCGAATCAATCAACCGGACTTATTCGTTATCAATTTTCTATCACGACCGATGCACTCGATTAATAGTTTATTCGACTATTTATCTGTCCCTATTCACTCGTCAGTGATGAATAAATAGTTGACAATGTCCAGAGACTGGAAATGCAGTGGTTGGATGAGTTGTAGCATGAATTGCTCACAAACGATTGCTTCCTTACGGTCTAGGCGGTACGTCGCTGTGTTGACTGACGTTGCCGTTGGAAAATTCCTGACCAATCGTGGTGCAGCATTGGCTGCAATGGCGAGACATCCCATTGGTGGGAAAAGACCGGGAGAATCCGAGAATATTCTAGAAACTTGTGAATCGATCGCTTATGGAGGGGAGTTTTGAGTGGAGTGCGTCGAGTACACGTGCAGGACTATTTCGAGAATGTTCAGGGAACAAATATTGATCAATATTTCATTGTAATTATCGTTCAATTGGGGGAGAACAATTGGGGTAATTTAGATAATGTATTCAGCAGGTTTCATTCTGTTGAGAATTTTCCATTTGGGAGAGATTGAATGTTTTTGGAGAAATTTTTTGGGGTTTCAGGTGCTAAATGGAGATTTTCGTAATAATCTTTTGGTCCAGTCGATTGTATTATTAATTTTTAGATGTTTTATACGTAAATGATCCTTTTTTCGATAATTAGGAATTACATTTTTTAAATATTCCATTATCTCCATAATGAGGGGGTTTAATGGAAAATAGTATGAGAACTCTTTTGTGGAAGCGAGAATTCTACACAAAAATGGTTTTTTTATATTTTTTTGTCGGAGAACTCGTTATTGAGATATTTTTATTTTTTAAAACCCGTGGAAAAGCAACAAAATATTAGAAGTCGCATCTTGTTTTATTTAAGAAAAGTCCATTCATCTCTGAGAGGAGAACGTCAATAATTTATTTTATTTAACTTTCAGTGAAATGGGATAATTTTTCTTCTTAGAGAGGACAATTGTTTCTCTTTGTGATAACCCTCGACTGTCTTCAATTTATGAATTTGTTCCTGATATAGGAGCATTACAAAGAAGTCGTGTCCATTTTACACCCTCTCCTAACACTCTGCTAGCGAAATAAAAACAAGTGGGAAATTATTTTCGTCACAGGGTAGTCAATATATTTTTGCTAATAAATGAACAATAAGCTTGTCAAAGAAATTTCTATGACGATGTATTTTAAATTTGATTTAATCGTTCATTGAATTCAACGTTGTCCCAACATTGGCAGCCAACATTACCCCAACATTGCCCCAACGTTGACAGCTAATATTGCCCCAACATTGGCCCAACATTGTCTCAAAGTTGGCAGCCAATATTGTCCCAACATTGACCCAACTTTGGGAGTCAATACTGCCTCAATGTTGGCAGCCAACATTGTCCTAACGTTAGCAGCCAATATTGTTCCAAGATTGACAGCTAACATTCCCCTAACGTTAAATTTTTTGACCTTCCCTTAGATGTTTTTGATGCACGACGTCCACAAAACGTTATGAAATTGTCCTCTACATCACTGGTTGCCATGGACAACAGCGTCTGATCCCCAAACCCAGTGCAACGTGCCATATACTTTTGTAACGCTTGAAAAACCCCCACATGTGTGCGATAAAAGCCTATCCATGCACAAGCAGACGTGTACGTATGACGAAACGATCATCACTCTATCAGAAATGTCAGGAGAGTTCACCCAGCGCAACGTTTTCTGAATGAACTGGGGAATGTCACGTCTGTACACCTCGTCATTGCACTCCCTGGTGAGGAGCCCCAGGAGATCGGAGGCTATCCTGAGGAGATTCATCATTCGTAACGTCGGGAAGACATCTGCGACGTGCGAGCGAGGTTATGAGGGAGATTTCAACTCCATTGCTAGTAAACACTCGTGTCTGGGTGGTAAAATCGGCGGTGCCTCCACTGCATTGACAGCTGCCTGCCAGGGGAATCATGACAGGAGGGACTATCAGAGGAGTTGGAGGAGTGAGAAGAGGTACAGGGGGTTCACTTTTATTCTAGGAGGAATTGGACTCGGCATTGCCTTGTGTGATGCTCCTTATTTCACCAAAGGTCAGTCAACAGTATTCATTTATCAGTTTTTTTTAAGATATCCAAGTACTTTGGCTATTTTTCCCTCAGTGGAATGATTTTCTATTTTTGTAGTCGAACATCAGAGCTCTCATTTGAGCCCCATTTGAACTTAAGTTTCCGGACATTTTACAATGATTTTATTATTTAAACTTTGCATGTGTGGATTCGAATCTCGATGCTGAACCGTTAGAAAACATTTTAAAAATATGAAAAAGTTAGAAAGTTGACTTTTGGAGGAAAATTGAAATAATTTAAAAATTGCATTGTTATAAATAATTTATAAACAATCAATTTTCTTTCGTAAAAATGATTTGTTCGGAATCGTTACAAGTTTATTCATATTCAAAATTTTACCAGAAATCGACACTTGGATATCCTTAATGTATTGTGATATTATAAAAATTCTTCGAGATGGTAAAAATGAAATTTCGTCAATAAATTTATCAATCTTCCATTATTCAATTGCATATAAAGTCATTGTTTAATAATTTTAAACAATGTTTACATTATTAAATGAATTGTCGATTAACTATTCAAATTTTTAATTATTTATTATCGACAAAATTTCTCTTAATATTACTAGAATAATTATTATTGACGATCCCCGATGAATGATTTTTAATTTCTTCGATTTTTCGTTAGAGAAAAGGTTCTTCAGAGCAGCCCAATACGGAAATATTCCTGACTTGAAGAAGGTAATGTTAATTATTTTAGCACAATGATGGTTTTATTTCATTCATGGATTTTTTATTTGTTCTCAGTCGTTGTCTGAAGGAGTCGATGTTGACTCCAAGCATCCTCTGGGCTGGACAGCCCTCCACTCTGCTGCAATTAATGGAAAAACAGAGGCTGTGAAATTTTTGATAAGCAATGGAGCTGATGTCAATGCTGGGGATGAATTCGTTAACGTGTATAAAACTGCGATCGAAAAGGGATTGCATTCTCTGGATGGTAATGATCATCATTTGTTAAGATTTTATTAGATTCAAGTGATTTATCATGATTTTTTATGATTTTTTGAGTGATTTTTCATGTTCTAGAATGCAAAATTCTCTGAAAATAGTCATTATCTTCCTTTTATCTCATTATTAAATTGATTAGTTGGTGTTTATTTATTTTTATTCATTCATTTCTGCGATTGATAAGGCGTATCACTTGCCAGGGGTAGGGGAGGGGGGTCTCAGAATAGTTGACTGATACAGAGCATACGCGAATAGTTCAGGGAAAAAGAAAAAGTAAATTTTGACAAATAGTAGAAAAATGAGAAATTGCAAATATGAAAGCAGATATTTACCAGCAAATTCAAAGAAAAAATATAGCTCAGAACAGACAATATTTGAGAAACGAATTCACGATAAAATATGAACTAATGTTTAATCCTTAATTCAAAGACGCTGAGTTGAAAACATTTTTTGGAAAAAAAAAGAAAACAGAATTTTAATTCATCTCTAATTATTAACGTTGAGAAATGCAGACAGTCTCGATAGTTATTGGCAGCTGTCCCCCCAAAGAATCAATGGATTCCCTTCTAAATTTCTCCCAAGTCAATAATTAATCAAACATTGTTGAACAATCGCGTCAATAAAGAATGATCTGATGATTGGAATTGATTTCAGTCCTTACAAAACGTGAAGAGGAGTTCTCCGATCGTCTCAACAACAGAGCGACGTTCAAGGGATTCACAGCCCTGCATTATGCTGTCCTCGCTGACTCAATATCCTGTGTGAAGGTGCTGCTGGATGCTGGTGCTAATCCCACAATTGAGAATGACACGGGCCATCGAGCGGTGGAGTACGCTCGAGACGACGAGATTAAGGAGTTACTCGTTAAACATGCTGCTAAATATGACGAACTGATGAAGGAGAAGGTATGGGGTATCAATAAATATTATTTAATTTCCCCTTACTTTTCCTTTATTTCACTGACGATTTTTACGGATTCATTAAACAACTCAATGAACACACATTGTTCGTTTTTGTTATTAATAGGGAAGAGCTCTAAAAATTGCATTTTTGGACTTTTTGGATCGTACGGGGTCGATATAACACGAAAAATCCAAAACTTAAATTTGAACGATTACAAAGCTTCCATTCAGAAGCAATAAAAATAACAATGAAATTCCATGATCAGTAAAAAATATAAATTGAACATAATTCAGCAAAATTGCTCATTGAAAAATGTACTAACGTTTTCATGTTCTAGGAAGCTGAAGAACGACGAAGATTTCCTCTTGAACAAAGACTAAAGCAGCACATTGTGGGCCAAGAGGGGCCCATATCAGTCGTTGCCTCAAGTACTTATTGTCCTACGTAGATGCATTTTCTCATTATGAATCAATAGCTACACAGTCCTTCAAAATTCTTAAAATGCCGTAAAATGGCTTAGTTTCTGAGAAGAAAAATGTTAAAGTCCTCGATAATTGTTTATACAAAAATGTCTATAGATGTTGCTTTTTCTAAGGTTTTTTTTCTTGAATTTTATTATGAGAAAAAATTTAGGCTCAAAAGTTTCTATAGAAAAATAAAAATCTATTGACTTTTTCTATCAGGCGTCTCTAGATAACATTCGGCAGATAATGGAGCCGGGCCTTAATTATTTATTTCTTGTCAGCAATAAGAAGAAAAGAAAATGGATGGATTGACGAGGAGCACCCCCTGGTCTTCCTCTTCCTGGGATCATCTGGAATTGGAAAGACAGAACTGGCGAAGCAACTTGCTGCCTACATACACAAGGGTAAACCAGACGGATTCATTCGATTGGACATGTCTGAGTATCAGGAGAAGCACGAGGTTGCAAAGTTAATAGGAGCTCCTCCGGGGTAATTTATCATTCAAATATTCATGATCATTCATCGTTTTATTTGGCTTCTTGCTTGACTGATGTGTTTTGTGGAATTTTTGTTTGCCAGAAAGTGATCACCATGGTCTTGGATTTCCTAGCTTGTAACATTATTACCATTTTTATCTAGTTATGTAGGCCACGATGATGGGGGCCAGCTGACAAAGTTGTTGAAGAAGAAACCGAATGCTGTGGTGCTGTTTGATGAAGTGGATAAGGCACATCCTGATGTTCTCACTGTTCTTCTACAATTATTTGATGAGGTAGAAATCTCGTATGATTATTGGATCATTTTATTCGATTTTGTTGATTTATTAATGGCGAATTCAACTGCTCATTTATAGTACGTGTGTATGTATGTAGGGGAGAGTGGGACAAAATGAAACTGTCAAAAAAACGACTGTTTGACGCAATTCAAGCAAAACAATTTTTTTTTATTAAATTTAGTACTGATGAGCTTAATAATTTCCCATTCAGTAGAATGAAAATTTATTGAGAAGTTTTGACGGGCGAAAATTTTGTCAATGAATTAATTTTTTAAAAATGAAAGTCCTGGCTATACGCTGATTAAACCTTAATTAAATCCGGATTGAAAACGAATTCGAGTCTGGAAAGGGTCTGAATGTAGAATTATTTGGCAGAACAAAATAATACGCAAAATTTTGATGACATTTCAATTGATGATAGTACTATGACAGGAAAAAATAGAAGAAGAGAATAGCGAAAACGAATTTCAAAAAAAGAGAACCCATTTGGAAGTAAATTGCTAATTTGTGAGCAAGAAAAAAATGCAATTGTTCACTTGTTTGGTGTTTGAATTACATTCACAGATTCCCTTCTTCAAAAGTTTTACAGGACTAAATTCCTCATTCCTTTATTCTTCACTCATTGATTCTGATTTAAAAAAATATCGAAATGAATTCAGGGACGATTGACCGATGGCAAAGGCAAGACCATCGAATGTAAAAACGCCATTTTCATAATGACGTCGAACCTAGCAAGTGAAGAAATAGCAGAACATGGCATACAACTGAGGGCTGAAGCTGAGCGTCTCCTCAATCAGAGGCTCGATAAGACCGAGAATGAGGATCAAGCACCAGACCAAATCGTGATATCCAGGAATTTCAAGGATGAAGTGGTGAGTAACGAAGTTTGGAATACCTCTAGCCCCACAAAATTATGGAGAAACATTGCCTAGATG
Source organism: Diachasma alloeum (assembly GCF_001412515.2). Lineage (NCBI taxonomy): Eukaryota > Metazoa > Arthropoda > Insecta > Hymenoptera > Braconidae > Diachasma > Diachasma alloeum. Next base: position 674,633 of record NW_021680493.1, on the reverse strand, counting down.
CCTTGTGGTAATTAATTGAAAATCAGTCGTTTTCGAGGCCAATTTTTCGGTCATGACGTCACGAAGTCGGTCAGGTAACGCTTCATTGATCGAAAAAGAAGAGAGTGGGGAGTTGTCTTCCTCCATTGGCCGAGGCGCACTCAAGATTGGGTTAGGTCGACTGGAGCCCCTCTGTGATTGGTTCAGCGCTCGACCATCTGCGTGACGTCATTAGCGACTTCAAAACGTTTGAAATTTTCAACTTTCAACAATTAATTATTAATTAATGAGCAATTTTTCAAACGTTTGCGAATGAAAAATTAATTATTCAGGTCCCAAACTTGAGATTAGAAAATTGAAAAAAATTCATTTAAGTTCCCCATTGAAGACCAAAAATTTTATCGGATTAGTATTATGTAATAATAATGTAATTGAAAATTTAGATTATCAATTATTTCATTATTTCAAATTTCAATGACGATAAGTAAACCTCAATTATTTTAAGGTGCAACTTCTCTTAATGTCGGTAATCTAATGATTGATGCCGATTCCTGCTGATAATTATGTAAAATTAATGAGACGAATAATTATGCAGGTGCGACCCATATTGAAGGCTCATTTTCGTCGGGACGAATTCCTAGGCCGAATCAATGAGATTGTTTACTTCCTGCCGTTTTCCCGTGCTGAATTGATAAAACTAGTCGCTCGTGAATTGGATGCATGGGCGAAGAGGGCACGGGACAGACACATGATCGAATTAAAGTGGGATCGTGAGGTGCTTTCAGCACTTGCTGATGGGTATGATGTTCACTATGGTGCACGATCCATTAAGTATGAGGTCGAGAGGAGGGTGGTTAATCAGTTGGCGGCTGCACATGAACGAGGACAGATCAGTAAACAATTTAATAATCTTTAATGATCGTTTGTGATTGCATGTTCATGGGGTTTTCTCAGAGCCTAATCGATGGTTTGCATTAGAGAAATTGGTTATGATGTTTCTCCGTTGTTTGGGACAATTTTCCGAAGTTGTGGAAAGGAGTAATTCCAGCAATTTTAAGATATTGCCTGATGATATTTATTTATTGATAAAAAATGAAAATAAATAATAATAATAATAATTTAAATTCAGTTAATTTCAATTTCAATTTTCTTAAATTGATTTTTATTAAATAATAATAATTGATTTATTTGTTAATAAATAATAATAATTTATTTATTTATTAATAAATAATAAATTATTTATTTATTATTAGAGCTTATTAAAGTCTATATCCATGACCAAATTCATGAAATTCGATTGATCCCTTGTAACAAATTTTCACAAAAAAAAAAGATTAGTTAACCTAAACTAAATCATTTCTTTTTCAGCTAAAAAATGTTGTGTCAAATTGAAAGCCAAATGGCACGAGAATGGAGTTTCAATAGGACTATCGGTGCGACCAGCTGGAGTAAAAGACTTCGTGGACATCGATGAAACAGACAATGTCATAAAAAACGTAAATTCAAAATTCTGACCATTGTCCATTGAACGTAAATAAATTGCCAAACGCCCAATACTCGCCCAAACTCGTCATTTCGCGCTGATAAATAATTCATCAAGATATTCTGAAAAGCATGATTCAGGGATTAGAGATGTACTACAATTCGTTATTTTGTAGGTTGTATCTAAATATAATGGATGAAAGAGACCAGAGGTAGAGATATTTGATGTAAATATGATGATTATTCTTTATTTTGAATAAATCGATCAATATAGAATACATAACATGAAAATATTTGGTTCCACATCACATTTAAGATACAGTATATAAGTTTCAAGACGAATTTCGAACAACCACGGATTATTTAATAATTTTTGGGTACACGGCAAATTTCTTCAATGAAAACTAAGTCCAGAAAATGTGACACACAAATAGAAAAAAAAATTGCTGATTTTTTTCTGAATAATTTCAATTACGTAACAGTTTTACCTGTTTTAGTTGTGAACTGAATAATTTTTTAAATTAATTTTTCAATTAAAATAGTTGCCGTTGAGGTATTTGATTTAATAATTACAGTATCAAGAATAGAACATCACGAAACGTTATGCAGAACAGGATAGAACACAGACACATCAGTTAGTTTGATCAACATGATTGTTATCAATTGAAAAATATGATTTATGTATTTAACCATTTGATTTTCACTGGAATTCTGTCAAAATTTGATCTCCCGATATATTGAAATTATTCCAAATTGGCAAGTCAAGAGCATTTCGCTGATTGTTTATTCCTCACGACGACAAGTATAATTAATATGTTTTCATGACTTCTTTGATATTTTATGATTTATTTAATCATTATTCAAACCTCCTTGTCTCTGTGCTCGATAAATTTCATTATTCCTCTTTAATATAAATATCTAGTTTGATATTTTTATATAATAAGTATATGTTTTTTAATAATCCTTTTATAGAGCTATATATAGAAATACTGTAGGTGTATAATAGAATAAGCGTACGATTCGGACCACGCTCTTATGGCTGAGCGTTATTTATTCACTCCTCAAAAGTATATTTTGTGATATATTCGTATTATCATGCTTAATAACAATAGTTATATTATCTCCATAGAACTAGATATTTTTTCAACAACAATTTTGAAAAAAACTCCATTTTTCTGTTTGTTATTTTATATATTTTTAATATTATCGCTCAAGTTAGATTTTCAATAGTTATTTATCATAAATGATTATCAAACGATTTGAAATTATAGTGTTGGAGGCGAAAATTCATTGAACCGTTTATTTATCATTTATCAAAGGCAGAATAATGTGAAAATCAGAGGAAGAGAGGGGATCGAGCTATTTAAACAATAAAAAGCGTCATTATTGATATGTCGTGTCGAATATTGGTCGAAAAAGTACTTTGCAGTGGTATACATTCAATAAGTTAATTTAAGGTGGTTTTCCGTAGTTTTTTTGTGTAAAAATCAGACTTCAATTGCGGCCGGTCTGTTCATTTTTTGAGACAATTGTTGAGATTTATTGCAATTTCTTTTTTAATTGTTTTCTGATCCGTTTATTTGGATCAAAGTGATTCTACTTGAAAATTCTGTCGAGTTGTACCGGCATTAGAACTCGTGGGATTCGCCCAGATAAATTCCTGACAATTTTTTTTATACTTCAATGACACGTGCATAAAGTCAAATATCTCTTAATTGTCCAACTCATTTCAGTTTGAGAGTCAAGACCTTAGCGAATGTTATGAAATCTTATTCTTTTATTTTAGTACATTTTTTTCATTCATAAAGACAGGCTTATTCAGGCTGTATCATTTAAGAAATGAAGATGGAAAAAAAATTATATCAGACGTAAGTACCATAATGGAATTATGTCTTTTCCCTGAATGAAAAATAATGTTAAACATCTTTTGTAAAATTCTAGTACTTCACTTTCATTGCCATTTAACATTTTATTAACTTGTAAATTATTCATTGTTATTAAAAAATTGATAATAACAGTGCCATAATTCCATTAGGGTAAAATATTGTTGTGCATTTTTTGCGTTGCTCGGCTCGATCGATCGTGAAAATATTTTTATTATCATTACGAATAAGCGCGACCAGTTAGGCCATTTGATTATTCATTATTTATTCGATAAATAAATTTTCCATTACTCATTTTTCTTTTAATTTGTGATCATTTGTATTATCTTGTCATGTTTGAGTGGTTTCTCTTCACCTCATTCATGACATATTGTACTGGCTCATGTTTTTATCAGCTATTTTGAATAATGCGGATAGATTGAATTTTTAATTGTAAATCGTGACAATTCAATGTTTCACATCTTGTTCGACACTATTATCTTGATAATGAGTGATTTCAGGAGGAATGATCATTATTGAGACGATGAGATATTCAACAACATGCGAAAAATGTAATTGTTATGTTTGTTTTACCACTGCATGAACTCCTGCATTTGGGAATTTATTTAATGCAGTGTATGCCACATGGCGATACCTTTTCGAGGAGATTGTGTGATTTTAGTCCAGTGCTCACGACTTGGATTCATTTCCGCATTTCCACCGGAGGAATTTCCGTCTATCGATGGGCCAATGATGCAGGAACCGATGATTGCATTGCCACCGATTAGTTCACTGCTTGCATCTAGCACGCACACCTGAGCAAAAAAAAAATATCTGTGATGACAAAATGAAAGAAAAAGTTGATCATAACTTGAAATTTCTTAAAATTTTCACTGAACAGTTAGCTTCATTATATGAACTTGTGCAAATTGTGTCGGGTATCATTGAAAAAACAGCAATTGTATGGGGCAAAATGGGTCATGTTTGATGGCTAATAATTCAAAATCATCAGATTGAAATGCAACATTATTTTTTTTTCGTTTCAAATATATTTTTTTAGATTTTGAAATATGTTTCGATTCATTCGAATGGCATCAAAAGATGCCAATGATCTAAACATTTCCATTTTATCCCACCCTCTCCTCCCTCAATTACCTCAATAGCAGAAGAAGTTAATGCACTCGCAGGAATATTGAAAGACATGGCTTCATTCCAAACTGGACACTTTGTAGCTTTCTTCACCTCAGTCTTTTTCTTCTTCACTCGTCTGTCGCCGGACAGGAGACTGACCTTCACGAACGGATCCAGAGTGTCTTTCTCCTGTTAAAGACCGATGAAGTATAAAATAATCGTCGAGAATTGCGTAACCATCAGGCCTACCTGAGGGGAGAACAGATTTCTCGCTTTGAGTATCAAAACCGTGAGCCTCTCAGCACTCGGCAGGTACGAAAGCGACAGCAGAACTTCCTGGATCTCTTCGGGCGGTTTCTTCTCACCCGCAATCTCCCCCCAAATCTCTATGGATGAGCTCGAGGAATCCAGTTCAAGCTCCTCCATCGCTATCCTCACTGAGCCCACTACATCGTTTCTCGAATAACGATCATAATCAAATACCTGAAATCAAATAGAATTAATTGACACCTTAAAATGTTGAGTACAAAAATCTTAATAATCAGAGTTTTGGATATATTTTTATTTATTTTCAAAATAGTTCTTCTTCACTTGTGACCCTTAATTTGTTCCTTGTGACCTTCATGACTTTTATTCTGACCCTTGCGACTCTTATTCTGGTCCTTGTGGCCCTTATTCTGACCCTCGTAACTCTTATTTTGACTCTTATGATCCTTGTGACTCTTATTCTGACCCTCATGACCCTTGAGACTCTTATTCTGACCCCCGTGACCCTCATTCTGATCCTCATGTCCCTTGTGACCCTGAATTTCGGAGTCTTAATTTCGCGTACCAAATTTTTATCACCAGAAGTCGCTGTAGATTTTTATAATATAGAGAGACAACCGTTTGATTTTAAAGTACGTCAGAATAAAATTCTTGCCTGAAGTACTAATGTCTTGTCCTGAAGATCATCATGACTGACAGGAAACTTGAAATGCTGATCGAACAACGGATTGGGCTCGTTCCTGTGAATAGGTGTCTGTCGTTTCTTGTTGTCCACTTCAGGACTGAGTGTGAGTTTAACAAAAGGATCATTGAAGCCACCCTGATCAGTTCCCGCGAGGTCATGCGCCTCAATGAGATGAACATGAAGATCCGACCTGTCAAAGTCGTACTTGAGGCGCAAATGGAGTCTCCCAAGACTCTTTCCAGTTCTGAATCAAATTAAATTAAATGCATCAGATCCAATCACTATTACCACGGCTTTGAAATAACGTGATCAACTGATTATCTCTTTGATGAGAGTTTTACGAGTACTAACGTTTGATCAGTCCTGCGTGCACTGAGGAATAATGGACCATCGCGACGCTGATAGAGATCCGGCTGCAGGGATCCCAGGGGTGAGGCTGGAGGCGCTGGTCCTCCATCACTTTGCGGAGGTAAATGGGTAATGTGAATGCATGGTTCGGTTATTCGAGTATACGAATGGTCGGGGAAAACCTCAGTTTTCATTATTATGGGGATAAGAGGAAACTCAAGTTATTCTAGTGGGATTCCCCCGATAACTAAATTCTTGACAATTTTTTTACACGTTAATGACACGTGCATAAAGTCAAATATCTCTTAATTATCCAATTAATTTCTGTTTGAGAGACACGGCATTGGGGAATGTTATGGAATCTTGTGCTTTCATCTTATTTCACTAGAGATGTACGCGCGCTACGCGCGCGTATGCTTTTACGTGTGGCGCTTTAATGTGATTTTTCATTTCGTTTTATTGTATTTAGAAAAAAAGAATAAATAAATATATATATCCGAATAAACCGGCGACAAAAAACGTTACATTGGATTTTTTTATAATGGATTTTCCCATTTAGAATGACGGGATCCTTCAGACTGTATTATTTATGGAATGAAGATGACGTGAATACTGTAATGCAATTGTGTAATTTCCGGAATGGAAAACAATGGTAAACATCTCGAGTTATTTAAACTACGAAAAATAAATTAATTTCAGGTGATTTTTCCGTTTTTTTTGTGTAAAAATCAGACTTCAGCTGCGGCCAGTCTGTTTATTTTTTGAGATAAGTCTATTCTGTAACGGTGAGTGATCTGTGAGTTCCATATTTTTTAACATTTCTCTCCGTGTATTGAAGAATCGGAAGATTAATGGCCATCCCTCCATGAAACATACTTCACCGTCAGAGCAAATATTTTCTCTCAGTGCGATTCGACATTTTCTTTGCAGAGGAAAATTGAAAATTTTCAATGCATAATTTTCTCGAAATTAGCTCTAATTATTCAACCCACCTGAGACACGCTCTGGGTGGTGGAATGAGAAGTGGAGAGAGACACCGACTCCCCGACTTGGCAGCCCCAATGGTAGACGTTACACAAGAGGAACTCCCAACTGTTGCCAAAGACGATAATGAACTTTGCGATGGTGAAGCTGTACCGCTGTGCACACTACCAGTGCAGCTAGCTGGACTACCGCATCTAGCGTCGAGTGAGGCTGCTCGTGCTGGTGATGGTGACCTATGAATATTCAATGACATTGCCATTGTGTACCTGGTACTCGTGTACTTGAGCCCATCAAATATTGATTTCTTCTGATGACAACGGGAGTCACGAGGAAAGAGAATATTTACGAAAGTACTTGTGCCACTGAGCTCCCCCCCTGGAGATGGTGGATTATTAATACTCAAGGGGTACGCAATTACCTTGAACTCCGGTTGGGCGGGTAGGAGGAGGCTGCGTGCAAGGGATCGTGATGGTGGTGTCGGCCATCTGGACCGAATGCTCGAATTTGGGGGGAGGAGCCACGGTGGCCTGATGAGCCTGGTGCACCTTCCAGAGAACCCTGAGAACTTATTGATGGATTTCGAGCTAGCACTCTGCCACCAGGTCCCTGCACTGGTGGACCTACCGTGCACGGGTAGCTTCTACTCTGGTGGGGCAATCCACCTGATGGTTCAATTCATTTCACATTTATATGAGTTGGAATATATTGGTGAAACGCGTGCACGTATGAAAAAATCATATGGAGAATTCGAACATTTCCTATAGGATTTTTCAGATAGGATTTCTTGTAGGATTTCCTATGGGATATTCTATAAGATTTTTAGTAGGATTTCGTATGAAATTTAGGGTCGTAGGGGTCAGAATGAGGGCTAAGAGTCATTGGGGGGTCATATAAGGGTCATATGAGGGTCACATGGGGACATGGGGGTTATGCAGAGGTTGTATGAGGATCAAATGACCTTCATATGACCCTCATACGACCCCCCATATAAGGGTCATATAAGGGTCATATGGGGATCATGAGGGAGTCATGTAAGGGTCATGTGGGTCATATAAGGGCCATATGAGGGTCTTATGGGGGTCACATGGAGGTTATACAGAGGTCATATGATTACTCCATTACGTCCAGAAAAATGAATTATTCGAATAAAACAGTAAATTTGAGTGACACTTAGAATTAATTTTTATTTGCACTTTTCTTCGGAACAGACGAATGTTTTTTTTTTCAATATAAACTCATTTTTCCTGTACTGAAATGAAGACTGGAGATTTTAAATGAACGAATCTATTAAAATGTAATAACTCTCCATTGGCAACAAATAAATACGTTCATTCCATTCTAATAAAGAATTCATTCGGAATGAATGAATTTTCGTTCAATTTAATTGAAACATTTCCATCGAAACTCACTAATATGTGAGTTCATCGATTGCCAACAGAAATATTTTTGAAATATCATTTGAACGTGATAAATCTTAGTTGAGTCAAATAAATAGTTCTTTAAACATAAAAACATGTTCCATGTCAACATTCATTAATAATCCTTTGTTTGCATCAAGTCAATTCTATTTGAGTCTCCTAGAGGATTTAATTGCAGTGAATGAATATTTCATCATAATCAAAACATTCTCATTGAAATGAACATTTGTTGAATTCCAAAAGCATCCAGCAGTAATATCGTTGAAATAAATGAAAAAAATTCCAAATAAGCATATTATTTCATTCGAGTGCGTCATTTCTCTGTGCACTGAATGAGAAATAAACCACAAGAATTGTTGGCATCTCTCATTAAACTCCCACTCCCCCCGAATGAATAAATAATTTACCATCTGAGGCTGAAGACGCTGATGATGGCTGGATGGCATGATGCTCCTTGGCAACATTGAACTCCTGAAAATGAAAAAATTTATTATTAACGGAACTGCATAATTCCCCGGTATATGCATATGCCAGCGCTCTGGCGTCATCGGGAACAGTGAGATCCCATTCTACATGCGGTTTACAAATTTCTATTACAAGCGCCACCCACAAGCGGCCACAAGCGGCTGGGGTGTGGGATGCCCTTTCATTATGCCCTTTTCCTGTCAAATTCGATACTCCTCTTTACAATTAATTGTTTATAATCATTTTCATTGCAAAAAGTAATACGACCGATGAGAATCATATGTTCTGATTTATCAGCTCTTCAATTTTCATATTTCAATGAATGATTTGCTCATGGTATAATTCCTATGCTCAGTGAATAGGATTTTAATCATAATTACAATTCAATTCCTTCTAGAACACACTTTAGAGCGGGAATTTCGGGAATTCAATGTTTGTTGATAGTCTGGTAAAAGTCGGTGTCCACTGTTATCAATTTTTCGGTAGTTCACACGCCAATTAATTAATTAATCATACACTGCCGAAACGAGTTCTCCCACTGTGGGGGGGCTCTGGTATTTTAACGGTGGGGGTCTAAAACCGCTTTCAAATTCACCCTCTTTTATTCAGATTTTTCGGAGTTTTGCCATTTTTTTTCGAGAATTTACGAACTATTTTTTTGGGCGCTCGGTTGTAAAGTGAATATATAATCGCTCAAGGGCAGGGATAGGTGGAAAAAATTAATAAATAGGCGAATGGACTGATTTTTAGTCCCAATTTAAAGGGACAGAATTCAAGGGAATAACTGAATTTCAACAGAATTTTTGAATTAATTAATCTGTTGTTCATCTCATCCATATAATGGCTCAGAATATTGTCGTCTCGTATTTTCAGCATTTGCTGTTGAAACATGAAATCTGTATAAGAAATATATTGCCCCAAAAAATTTCGAAGTTCTGCTTTTTTTCCATTTGGGAGGTACTCTCAGCGACAAATTTTAAAAATATTCCCCCCAATATCCTCATATGTATATGTAATAGAAAAAATGCTGAATACTTTTGGGATTTCTCTTGAATTCAATGCAATTGAAACGATAAATTTGTATGTGGGGGAGGGCGGGAGCGAGGCGAGCGGAGCGAGCAAGGACGGAGTCCCCTAGCTAAAAATAAAAATTTAATTTGGAATATAGAGTCACAGCTTTTTTTACTCAAATCAGAAATTTTATATTTGGATATCAATATTATTTGTCCAAAGTGAAAAAATCGATCATCATTTTCACTATATTGTATTCCGATTCTCCAATCTTTAACGTAAAAAATGTGAGATAATCTCATAATTGTAGTTATTAATTCTAATCAAGTTTGTTCGAAGGAAACCTTAGTAACCCCAATATTAAAGTAGAATTATTCTATTTTCCTCTGGGCTAAATGATTTGAACAATTATGATTCGTTCATTCATTCTTCATCGAATGGTATTCAATTCTCTTTTGTTTGTTAAGTGTTAGGCTTTTTGTTTGTTATGATTGTACTCATAAAAACCGCCCTAATTTCTCCATTAGAGGCATCAAGACTAGATGAGTTTCGCAACTTGCGACGAAGTAAGAATTCTGAATTCGTATTTAAACTCGAGAGTTTTTCCATCGACACGGAATACATTCAGGCTTCAACTGCTGACTAACTCCATCGTTTTTATTCAAATTTGAAATTACTGATGCAGGGCTCATACATATTGAAGACCGCTCCACATAAATAAATTTCCTCGCTTCCTTTTTTTCCGGATTAACGGGGATGGCCTGCATGACATTTTATTCTCGTACCCTGCATGAGGATTTCCTTGCTTTCAGATGTTGGGGTGAAAGTGGTGGCTCGGAGTTGGCTGGGACGACGTAGGAAATGGTTTCGAAGTAAAGGGGGCAGAGTTACGTTTTCCCTTTCTTCTGGCTTTTACGCGGATCGATAGTATTTTAGGAACAACCTGAAATACATCGGGGATGAATACAATGGGACTTTCCTATTCACTTTTTTATTGAGTGGGAGAGAGGCTTTCAGGAGGGATTAATTGCGAGGGTGATACAATAATTGCTTGAGTAATTATGGAAAATTAATCTTTTGTTTCAAACGTAAGATGTCTTCTTCGAGTTATAAAATAATTTGGACCCTTGTGACCCTTACATTCTGACTTCCATGACCCTCATTATAACCCTCGTGACCCTTATTTTCACCCTGGTGACCCTTAGTTTCTGACCTTTGGGTTTTGATTCCCATGTCTCTTATTTGGAGCCTTACTCTGACCCTTGTAACTCTTAATCTGATCCTGGTGACACTTATTTAGACCTTTAATATCTGACTTTAATTATTCTGACTCTCGGGACCCTTATTCTGACCCTCGGGATCATTATTTTGACCCTTGTGGTCCTCATTCTGATCCTCATGACCCTTATTTTGATCCTCGTGGCCCTTATTCTATAAGGGCTATCCCTTATTCTGATCCTTGTGACCCTTATTCTGACTCTCGGGATTCTTATTTTGACCCTCGTGGTCCTTATTCTGATCCTCATGACCCTTATTTTGACCCTCGTGGGCCTTATTCAGACCCTCCTAGCCCTTATTCTGATCCTTGTGACCCTTAATCCGATCCTCGTGATCCTTATTTTGACTCTTATAACATCTCAAGTGATGAAAAAACGTTTCATTTTAAGATATTCGAAATTTAAATCATCGCAAAGGCACCCGATAAGACAAATTTTTCTGTCTAATGTCTTGAATTAAGACATCTGTAGACCCTAGTGTTTACAGTATTTAGGAGACACTTTGTAAATAATCTGCGGCACGATGTTTCATCTCTTCTATATGGATGAGTCCATTCCATCAGAGTGCACTGAAATTTATCAAAATGAGTCCGTTCGGAATAAATATTCTTTCCCTAAGTTTATGCCTCCAATATAACTTTTGATAACTCCGGATTAACTGAACAACTCACGCAGAAAATTCGAAATGGGACAACTCCTGTTGTGTAATCTCACAGCTGAGTGACTCAGGGCTATCATATCTCAAGTTTATGGATTACTAACCAGAGAGTTTTAGAGCTGCTGGATGTGACAGAAACTTTGAAACTCAAGGATAAATAAAGTTATTGGTGATGCCACAACAAGATGTTTCCATAAAATTGTCGAATGAGCAGGTCGAGAGGGACGAGGAAATGGGATTTTTACGAGGTGCGTCATTACGTCGTTAACGCGTAATTGTAAAATTTCAATTTCCATGTTCCATGGTCTATGATCTTTATTGTGATCCTTGTGATCCTCATTATACCCCTCGTGATCCTTCATTTCTGACCTTTAATTTTGGAGTCTTAATTTTGAGTAGCAAATTTTCATCAGCAGAAGCCGTTTTGGATTATTTGTAATGTAAGAGAGATAAGAGAGATATAGAGACTCATATTTTGACTCTTGCGACCCTTAGTTTCTGACCCCAATGACCCTTATGCGGAACCTTAATCTGACCCTTGTGACCCTTATTTGGATCTTTATTCTGATCCTCATTACAACCCATGTGACCCTTATATTGGCCCTGGTGACCCTTATTTAGACCCTTGATACCCTTGTTACCCTCATTTGCACCCTTATTCTGACCCTCGTGAGCCTTATTTTGGCCCTTGTGACCCTCAACGTTGGAGTCTTAATTTCAAGGACCAAATTTTCATCACCAGAAGTCGATTTTGATTTTTATAATATAGAGAGATTCATGATGTAACGCGGTACGATAATGATAAACGAAAATTCATTCGAGTGCCGTGAAGCGCAAACATTGTGAGATTTAAGGATATCCAACTACTTTGGCTATTTTTTCTCCAGTGAAATGTCTCTCTACTTTTATAGTCAAACATCAGAGCTTTCACCAAAATTAATATTCAAAATTTTACCAGAAATCGATTTTGTGCCTAGAAAATTGGGTTTACGAAAGTTTAAACAATTTCAATTATTTATTTACTATAGAAGATACCTGGATACCCTTAAGTAATTGAAAATAATTTACTTTAAAAACAAATAAATAAAAATTGATTTAAAAAAATGAATGAATTGAATTTAAAAATTGACAAAAGTTCAATTGACCAAAAGTTCACTTTCCTGAGTTGAATTTAAGCAGGCTTTTTAATGAACAATGTTTTTAGACGTGTGACTAACACTACACCATTGCCGAGAATATCCACTATCGCCGATGGAATTGCACGTACGTAATGTCCTTAGCAACGTGAAAGGAATATCGGTCAGCGTTAAAATTGTTGTGGTGCATGGACACGCAAATTTCATCCAGGCACACTATGACCGGAATCAGACCAAACTAATGCTATTAATATTGACAATGTCATAACCCAATAAAAAAATCGATTGGAGCTGCAGCTAAATATGAATTGGAGTTTAATTCCATATCCCCTCAATTACGAAGATCGATGGCTCATCTGGAGATACAGATCCTATTGTTATACCGACTAGTTGATATCGGATGAGCGCTCACAGTCGGATTTAAACACGGAGAATCCGAAATGATAAACCATCTAAACGCTCTATTAAATGGAGAACAGTTGCACGAGATGGAATGAGTGTTCGATACTATTGTGACGCTTCAGCCAGATGAATTCAATTATTTCTGTCGCAATTTTAATTATTTCCTCGAAATAATCCAGCTGCAAGGGTCTTGTAGAATTAAATCACGTACAGGGTATTCGTTAATTATTCGTCATTGATTATTTTTCCCGCGAATTATAACTTTAATGAGTGTAAGAAATTGATCCCATCAAATTCTTCCTGCCATTATTTTTTAAAATAACAGTTATCATTTAATTTTTCGGATATTTCGAGATGTTTTCTAGATTTTAATCTTCTTCCTAAATTCGAAAGAATTAATTTCTCATGAGACTCTGTGTTATTTTTGCACTTTCAATTGAATTATTATTAATAATACTAGACTGACAATTGGGCATAAACTCGTTGTGGTTATACTACTTTAATCATCAATAAAAATCTGTTTGGGCCAGATAAATCGAAAGAGATATTTTCGATAACGAAAGGAAAAATATTATTGATCCAGTGAATTATTTGTTGTTTGGGCTTTTTGGAATACTGTGTGTAATGTTTCGAGACGCAATCAATTTGAAACACCTCGGTTTAATTCATATGTTAATTCCAGTTGATTGATCTTCCGGTCGGAGCGGTAACTCCCAGGAATAGGGACACATCTATAATGCGTTAATTATCGCGAATGTGTTGTTAAATGTCTCGCAGACTGCACCTTTGTTGATTTTCGAATCGATCAGGGGTATTGACTTCATTCTATTTTTCAGGATAATTAATTAATTCTGTGGGAGAAGAACATTTGAATTATCTCGCATTGATAGATTTTTTTAGAGTAAAATTAGAAAAGAGAAGTTTTATCAAAAAATTCATCAGCTGCAGAAGAGGCTTTGTGACATTTTTTGCTAAAACCACTAGTTTTAGATAAAAAATGAGATTTAGATTATAAATGAGATCATTGCTTGAACAACACAGAGTACGAAGCTATCAACATGTAATCATTCTCTATTGAGATCAAACAAATCGTCCATTTCATCGTAATAAATAATTCATTTGAAATGAATAAATTATCCATCTCACATGACTGCTACATTTCCATTTAAACAAATTCATGAATCATCCCAATGAAAAAACACAGTTAAAATGACTAGAAAAATTCCAATTCAAGAGTTCTCCTCAACTCAAATGCACAATTTCTCAGTGAGAAGTGGTAAAGCGGTATAAGTCAGTTTTGACTGTTGGCCAGTTTTCAATGAATATCTCGGAATCTAAGCGAGACAGAAAAATTGTTGTTATAACCTTTTTTGTAGAACCAATTGAGAGCTACAACAAATATAATTATGAAAATTTCACTATCTCTCTTAGATTCGGAAATATTCTTCAAAAACTAAACGGGGAGATAAGTCGACTTAAACCGTTTTACCACTTCGCTACTGAATTCATCAATTGAGCTCATCAATTTAGGCTCGTCACAAAGGGAAAGAATTGTTCTTTGTATCGGAAAAAAAATTATTAAATTTTGTCAACATTTCAACATCTCCTTAACAATTAAAGAAAAGTCAAAAGTGTCCGGTTTACCCCAACCTCCCGTGAAAATTTCCATACGATTTTTTCATACGTGATCACTTCGAAAAGCTATGAAAAGCGATTATTACCTCTGAACTAGTGGTTGACGTTGTGCTGTCTGCACTATCGGTGGTAGCTGATGACAGAGGTGACCTGGAGCCACGCTGAACCCACCGATCCCTTATGATAGCTACCCCAGTGACCATTCCTATTCTACTCGCTGTGCCGGTGGCCCTGTCGCCTCCGCCACCGGCACTTCCGCCACATGCTAGCTCCAAAACATCCCCTAACACTTCTGACAATTTGTCCGGCACTTTGACGAGTGCGTCCAATACCACCGATTACGTCCAAGTGCCCCTCACCCCTCGCCCCGATAATTTTTACTAAAAATTATCAATATCTCCTCGCAAAATGTCCAAAATTCGATGTTAATCTCCCCGATTTATTTATTGTTATTTAATTTCTCTATTTATTTATATTTATTGATTGTCCCGCAAAATTCTTCAACGATTGTCTCACCTTTTCATCGATTTACCCAACAAACTAACTATTATTATTGTTTATAAGGCGACCAGTCAATTTTACAAGTTGATTCGATTGTCAAACTACTCGAATCGAAACCCGACTGATTTTAATCAATACTTTATGATAAAAAAATCTCAGCTTTGAGACGGGAATTGCCTCGAGGCGATCTCGGGGAAAAATATTTACGTCACTAGCGCATCATCACTTCAAACATTTTCTCGTCGCCCGGGGTGTCTGTTCGATTGATTCTCCCTATACGTTCGGACGAAAAAAAACCGCAACTCAGGCTCAACTTGAACGAAAAATTTTCTCCGTTGAACTCCTTTGATTTTTATCGATTACAAAATACGATTGGTTGTTTTTACTATCGAAGAACTTCACTAAAAATCACTCAAAAAATTTCACCCCAATTGTGCGCTTATTTAGAAAATTCCCCTGTTGATTTATCGTGATTAAGTAATTGGGTCTTAATGAATGCTCGTAAACATTGGGATTAATAATGTATAAATTTTTTTATTGGAGGTGAGTCTATGTCGAGCGCATAGTCACGGTCACACTGTCGTAAGTGCCTCTTGCCAACCAGAATACGGAGAATTGTTAAGCTAACGGGGGAGAAGAGGCAGCCCGACTAGGCCCGACGTAGCATTCGACGGGTGGGGCGTAAAGAGGATCACGAGGGAGGGTATTCTCTTTGGTGTGTGAGGGGTGAGCGAGAGGGAGAGGTATGTGCGTGCGCCGGCAACAGGTTACTCTCTCTCCCCACCTGGGCTGTGCATGCTGTCTGGATTTCGTGTCCTCGTTCTCGTTATCCTGCTGGGATACCAACACCAACGCCATCAGCACCGTCATACCTGGTGGCACTGACGTCTGGAGCGAGTTGGATACGTCGGAATTTCGGGGTTTTAGGGGGTTCTTTATGGGAGAGGGTTTGGGGTTTTTTATGTAATTGAGGCCTTTTTGGAGGAATTGTTTGATTTTTTCCGATTTCTGTCTGACTTTTTAGCTTTTATGTGTTTCAGGAGAAATGAAATTGCGAGTAATTGAGTCATCGAAAAAGAGTGGAATCGCAAAATCATTGGATCAGGTTCGGGGTTTTTATGTGATTGGGGCTTTTTTGATGATTTAAATTGTTAGATTTGTTTTTGTAAAAAACTAGGGGGCTAGGGTACACATATGACCCTCATAATGCTTATTTTGATCCTTGTGACCCTCAATTTGACCCATATGACTCTTATGTCCCTTAATCTGACCCCTGTGACCCTTAATCCGACCCCTGTGACCCTTATTCTGACCCTTATGACCATTATTTTGAGCCACGTGACCCTCATTTTGACCCTTGTGACCCTTAATTGTGGAGTCTCATTTCTGTGTGTTTCAATCAAAATAAAATTCTGTTTAATTTAGTCATTTAAAAGGAGTGGAATTGGAAAAGCATCAGATCCGGTTAAAGTTTTTTTTTCAAATTTGATTGGGGCCTGTTTGGGTGATTTTAATTGTTGTATTATTTTTGATCATTTAAATTGGTTTTTTTAGTAAATAAAATAGTATTGACCTCTTACTGTTCATATTTTAGTGAAAATAGAATCGAATTTAATTGAGTCATTAAAAATTTGATTGAGGAGTTTTGGCCATTTTTGGAAAATTTTCGACCTCTCCATTATTTTTCACCATTTGATTTTACTTTTTTTAAATAAAAAATACGTATCACTTTATTCTTATTCTGTTCAATGATTCTGATTGTCGGAATTACTATTTATAATACCAACTGTCTGTATTAGTTAAATCATAAAATATAGATATCATATTTTTCATCAATTTCAATGAACATAATCAAGTTAAATTGAATAATCAATTGAAGTTGACGGGTTTTTAATTTCTCAATTCAACTGATGGGTTTTAAAGCTTTTCTGATGACATCAGTGATTTGAATAATTGCACGTACTTCAATTAGGCATCATTTCCCAAAATAACAAGCAATGGAGAGCGATAAAGTTTGAAACCTAAAAATATGTGATAATTTTCTTCCTACTTAAGTATATTATGACTTTATTCCCTAAAAAAAAGTCATGCAACAGTCCAATAAGATATTAATCTCAACAGGATATGAGAGATCTATCATAATCACTTCCCTCGAGCCTTTTTATTTTCCCCTAATTAATATATCCCCCAGGGTTCCTTTGAAGTATCTTATTCCACCGAGTATTTGCCCAATTGTCACTCGCTTTTACTGGCCTTGACACTCCGCCCTCATTCGTGACCCAGTTATCAACGCATCTCAACTGTACAGCTCAGAATATAATAAAACCCCGAGTGAATTCAATCCTGCCAATTATGACTGGCACAATTTAATGATCAAACTGATTTTCTCTAGAAGCATTAACTCGAGATATTGGAAAATCGTGTCAAGCGGATTATTATCGGAGACCTTTTGTTCCTTGGATGGTTTATTATTAATTCAGGGGGGGAGTTATTTACAGTGACATTCAGTCGAGAGGTACCTTTCGATTGAATGTTTGCAGTTTCAACGGTTCTCGTGTCAGTTGCGCCCGCGCAAGCTCGCGGTTTCCTCACAAGCTCAATAGTAATCGCTTGTGGTACAGAACAGTATCGATCCCAATTTCATATTCTCGCTTGGTCCTACAATTCTATCCCCTCTTTTTTTTATTAAAAAAAAGACACACGCGTCATGCGTTCACTTGCGGTTGTTGCTTATTAGGAACATTGGGGGGGAATTTTTGATGCACTGTTTAGAAAACATTGAAATTTCAGAGACTGTTGACTGGTAATTTCTGGGAGAGGGACACCGAATTTGATTTAGGGGGAAAGATCGATAAATTTCAGATTACGATCAATTTCGGATGGAAGCGTGCATATTTAAGCCATAATTACGCTGGTTTTTTAATGAATTGAAAATTTGAGAATATATTCAGCAGAATTTTTCCGATTTCTATGAATTTTCCTGGAATGATTGATCTGAAATTGACATTTTTCATTAGTTTTTTCGTGAAGTTTAAAATTTCTGATAATGGGGCTTTGGGGGGAAAATCTACAAGTTTCAGATTTCATTGAAAATTAAGAGAAATTCCATATTTTTGTGCTGAAGAAGAATACTTTTATTTGAATTGTCAATGAAAACATGAGAATTCAAGACCAAATTATACTGTTCTTTGAATTAATTGCAAATTTGAGAATAAATGCAGCAGAATTTTCTTGATTTCTGTTTATTTTCATGGAGTAATTGAACTGAAATTGACACTTTTCATTGGTTTTTGAGATAAAGTTTGAATTGGGGAGTCTATAAAACAGTAATGGTAGTAGAAAAGAAATATGAATAAAAAAAAATAATGAGTCAAAAATTCATGATTTAAAACGGACGGAGAATTTTCAAGTCAGAAATTCGGAAAATGATTTGTGGATAATTGGCGAAACCCAAGAAAACATGAAAACAAATCTACGAAATCCAGCTGTTTACAAAATTTCAAATATGATTAAATATCGATCAGTGAACGTAGAATCCGATATATCAAATGATACGTTTTTGAAATTATTCGCGACCGAATGTTGAATTCCCGGACAATATAAAAAACAACAATATATTTTAACTTAGACGCTTATAAAATTATTGGCAATGACTTAAAAAAATGTAAAAGAATTTTCCATAGAATTGTCTCATGTAATGATTATAAAGAATTGTTTGAAGTGAATGAATAGATTTGACGTAATGATTCTTGGTTGTACATGCATAGTACGACAATTCTATCGGCAAATGTACCTAGTACCTTCGTGACTTGTGGGCTATCACCCGGGATTCGCCATGTAAATCGGAAATTCGATAACGGAAGATTACTGATGTTCAATTTATGGGTCTGACCTTTCCGGTTACAGCGATTCCTAGGAATTTGTGGGGTTGTGGGTTAAACTGGGGTGGAACTCTATCGGTAGGGACGGTGGAGGCTCTGGTGGGAGTGACTTACTCCACTGTCAAGGGTGCAAGCTCAATGGGGAAGTGGAAAGCTCCACGGGACCTGTTTTACCGGCTCTGATAATGTATCTCTGGAGGGAGCTTTTTTATCGTGACCGGGGATTCGCAAAGGGATATGGAGATTCCTGCACGGAGAAAACGGAATAGTAAAGGAAGAGTAAACGTTACCGAAGTATTTGGAAGTATTGAAATACATAAGTCGAAGCTAAAGTCGACTTTCCCCCCGAAAAAAGCCTAAATATGGCATTTTGGCTGCGGGTGAAAAAAAAAATTTTTTTTATTTATTTTTTATTTCTGGGGCAAGTGAGGAGCGCAGTGGCATTAGGCGGGCCAGAAAATACAGAATCAACGGTCACTCGGTGGAAAAATTCGATTTTGGCGAAAGTCGACTTTCCCCCCGAAAAAAGGCTAAATATGGCACTTTGGCTGCGGGTGAAAAATATTTTTTTTTTATTTCTGCATTTCTTGGGCAAGTGAAGGGCGCAGTGGCATTAGGCGGGCCAGAAAATACAGAATCAACGGTCACTCGGTGGAAAAATTCGATTTTGGCGAAAGTCGACTTCCCCCCCGAAAAAAGGCTAAATATGGCCCTTTGGCTGCGGGTGAAAAAAAAAATTTTATATTTCTGCATTTCTGGGGCAAGGAAGGGGCGCAGTGGCACTAGGCGCACCAGAAAATACAGAATCAACGGTCACTCGGTGGAAAAATTCGATTTTGGCGAAAGTCGACTTTCCCCCCGAAAAAAGGCTAAATATGGCATTTTGGCTGCGGGTGAAAAAAAAAAATTTTATATTTCTGCATTTCTGGGGCAAAGAAGGGGCGCAGTGGCACCAGGCGGACCAGAAAATACAGAATCAACGTTGACTCAGCGGAAAAATTCAATTTTGGCGAAAGTCGACTTTCCCCCCGAAAAAAGGCTAAATATGGCACTTTGGCTGCGGGTGAAAAAAAAATTTTCACCTTAAGTTTCATAAAAATACTTTTAAAAAACATTGAAACTATTAGTGCGGAAGAGAGTTATCACCAATCTAGTTAATCGACGTCCGACCTAAGCCGTTCCGTTTCCACTTGCAAACTGGTTTGATCCGAGAGTTTCTTCTCGCTTGCTTCCCGATAGACGCATCATTGCATTTGCCCCGGGAGAGTTTGCAATAAAAGTGTTCCGCAAAATATCGTCCTCATATTTTTCAATACCCCACTTTCAACTCGTTGGATCGAGTCGTATTGTTTGAACGAAAATCTATTTCCCATCGGCGTAAAACATTGGTTTTATGCTGGTGTTATCAAGACACGTGTATTACATCGTTCATGTATTCAAATTGTATCAACTCACGCTGCAGCAGGCTTTTACCAGAATTTTTGTAAATTTTATCCACATGCGTCACCCAATCGAGGTACACAAAAAAATGAGAAACTTTCAGAATTGAGTTTTTCTGGTGAATAATGTTCGCATTTTATTTAATCGTTCTGTAGAGAACAATTGATCTGCTGAAGATATGATATTTACATTGATTTTATCATAATTTGATGAAAGAATTGTTGGAAACTGTGTCCTTCAACTCAAAATATTTGTTTGATTGAAAATTTCAATGAATTGTGGAATTTCTTCTCGAAATTGTGCATCAGAAATTCACGCTTCCCGTACTCCTGCCATCAAGACTATTGGAAATGATCTGACAAACTGTTGGTTTTCCCCATCAGAAATATGATGCTCCGATAAAGATCTGAATATTCAGAGAAACTCGATCAAAATGTAAATTACGTTATTCCGACGCGACGAAAATATTCCTTACTGCAACCTTAACGGTGCGAACGATGCTGAGATCTCTTCAACTCCCCAGATAATAAAAATATATATGTCTAAGCATTGTCAGCAGTTTCCACCGTGAACCACTGAATAAAAACAAGACTACGTTCCGGTGAACTCCAGCCAAAAAATAATGAACACTCGCGTTTCGCAATTCTCAAGTATTATTTCCTCTCCATCTGCACGTACGAAAAAATGTTATAGAAAAAACTAGCGAATTCCGTAGAAAATTTGATGGGATTTCTATTTAAGTTTCTATTAGTTTTTGTCCGACTCTATTGAAAAATTAGGAAATTTATTTCGAAAAACTTCTACGGAAAATGTAGTGAATGATGAAATTCAACTGATTTTTTCTACCAAGTAGCTTCGATTGGACATTTTCTATTGAAGAAACGCGCAGTGAAGAGGCGGGATTCTTCAACAGAGTCGGCGGAAAAAGAATAGAATCTCCAATCGAAGTTCAATAAAAATTCAATAGAATTTTCTAATGAATTTGCCAGAATAGCTGTCACAGTAAAATTTATTTGCAAATAATTTTCATTCGAATGGAATAAATTTGACATTTGATTTGAATAAAATTTGACTCTAAGTTTCCATATAAAATTTTGTCGTCCGATTCATGAGGGTAAAATCCACCGGATCCATTAGCGAGAAAACATCGAACAAATACGAGTCAACTGTGAGAAATACCTGGAGAAATAAAATATAACATACCTGCGATTGGACAGCGCAGTAATTGCGCTGTGGCTTCCTCCAGCAATCGAGTACCGATGTAGGCGGAGTATGACAATAGTGATGTGTACGATTCGTCTCCATTATTAAACCCTTGGTAGAATTGGCAGGTGGATCGGGCCATCGATCCAACGTACTCCAGTATTTTTCGTAATGCTTTACGGAGTAATAACGATAGACAACTATTGTCACTGCAACAACAAGTGCCAATCCAGTTCCAGCTGCTGCACCCAACACTGCCGCTGATACCATTGCCAGCTTTTTGATGTACAGTGGTTACAGGGGTTTTGATGGATTCTGAAATGGAAATCATATGCGAGATGTGAATTTACGTGTCAGAGAAATTCAGTAGCGAGGTGGTAAAACGGTTCAAGTCGACTCATCTCCCAGTTGAGTTTTTGAGGAATATTTCCGAATCTAAGGGAGATGGCGAAATTTTCGTAATTACATTTATTGTAGCACTCAATCGGCTCTACAAAAAAGGTTTTAACAAAAAATTTGCTATCTCCCTTAGATTCCGAGATATTCATTGAAAACCGGTCAGTAGTCGAAATTGACTTGTACCGTTTTACGTCTGATTAAGGGTCAGAATAAGGATCATGAGGTTCATATGGGGGTTGGCGAGCGGAGCGAGCAGGGGGTGTAGCCCCCTAGTTTACAAATAAAGAGTTTTAGTTGATGTCAACTAAAAAAAATGTTTCATTCGAAGTAAATAAACTTCATTTGAATTGAATAAATGAATAGTTTTAAACACAAACAGATGTTTCCTTAATCCAAAATAACGAAGTTATTATCTAGAAATGAAATAGTTGTTTAGACGGTGATAAGCAGGAGTTTAGGAAAATGTAATCGTACTCTATCTTCGTAAATAATATTGTTGAAATAAATCGAAAATTCATCGCATGTAATTCAATCGGAATACTTCAATCGGAATACGGAGCCCGTATTCCGGGTGGCTCACAGTATCCATTGAAAATTCGAATTCAATTCCTCAGGTGCTTCCTCACTACCCAATTGTAAGCGAATCAGTAATGGACGCACAGCAATACGAGCCTCACCCACATATTCAATTTCAACAATACTCCAATTATTCCAAGTACTCGGATTTCTCTCGCTCGAGTTGAACGAATTGTTTTCACTTTAACCACAACTGTTGGGGTGAAAATGAATTTTTATCGACAATCATGTGTCACAAATTAAATGTCCTCGTGGTTTCACGTCTGTAGCAATTTAGCTTAATTTGTGGCCAACACCAGTGGCAAATTGCCTGGGAATCGATTTTCTGATGGAACCTCTAATTGGAATAGTCGCGAGGGATGAAAATACAAATAGATTGGGAGAATCTTCTTCTCCTTCTTCTTCTTCTTCTGCTTCGTCGTCTATTTTTTATCCTTAAGTAGAAATTCGTGAATGGCGAATCATATAATCTTGTTATTCACGTATTCGACTGATCCAATTGGCTCTGCATCATTAGTGAATTAGAGTTGATGAAAATTTTTTGAGAGTAATGAATAATGATTTTGCAGTTGTATTTAGATGCGAGGGATGAAGATACTTGAGGAGAAATTTGTGAATGGGAAATAAAATAGTCTTGTTATTTAACTCACCTAATTGTTTCTATATAATCAATAAAAAGTGAAAAAAAATATAATCTCTCTGTATTATAAAAATGTAAATCGACTTCTGGTGATAAAAATTTGATACTCGACATTAAGACACCGAAATTAAGGGTGACAAGGGTCACGAGGGTCAGAATAAAGATTGAGAGGGTCATGTAGGGGTTGGCCAGCGGAGCGGGTAGTAATATGAATATTTTCCCCTTTTATTCGATTATTTATGTAAAATTATAGTGTAAAAAAATGATAGAAAAATGATAATTTTTATAACATAAATGAAACAATGAAATTGTGCAATTTCTTACATTTCGAGCTTCTTGAAGAGCAAACAATTAATTTCAGCAATTTTTTCACAAAAGAATTATCAATTTATCATTATTAAAACATGAAGAATAAAAGGTTTGATATCTTCCGACAGGTGCTGTATTTCCCGCGATAAAACAATTGCCACTACAGATCTCTATCGTGGGAAAGGCGACAGTTCCGAAGCAATAAAAAACAAATGTGGCGTGAATGTGAAAATGGCATTATCGGAGGGATCATCGTCTACTGGAATGTAAAAACGTATTTACCGTGAAATAATGCCCGTGGGATGAATTGTTTTATTGTCCTCGAGGGTAGATCGATAACATGTCTGAATCAGCTATAAAACTACGTCTCTATCCGCAACAGAAGTGTATGATCTGCAGTTGATTGACAATTGCGCTAAGGTAGGTTGATCGTGGACTGAATCGTTATTTCATTTTATTTTTCCGACTGATGCACGGGGTATCGACGCAATTGAGGTAATCACCAAGAGTAGTCGTTTGAAATGTTGAAAATATTTCAAATTGATGTGGAAATGTCTGTTATCGATACACTCATTGTGAAAAAATGATTTTTTTTCTCGTTGATTGAATTAATTTGTATTTCGCAAATCTTCATTTGAGATTTTTCTGTTAATTTCGGGAATATTTTTCGTTTTGGAAATTAATACACTCAGGTTGGCAATTTATTTTAATTATATGAAATGAACGATGATTTTCTTAAAATAAAATAATAAAGGGTTTCAAACTAAAATTATTTTTTGTGATTAAAAAAAAACTATTGATTTAATTTAATTTAAGTTTATCTAATTAAAATAAAATATTGCTCTGTGACAAAATGCTGTCATGTGAAAGCATTATTAATCATAATCATGAAAATCAATTAATTTTAATCTGGTTGAGTTGAATTATTGTAGTAATTTTCGAACAAACTATCCATTAATTGAGCAAAATTGTGACGGGCATTTCTCGAGATTCACAAGTGACTAAAAACGATTAATTTGCGAGGTTGACCTGGATGATAATCTCGTTGGCAATTATGAAGGGCCTAAAGGGACTACTGGCGACGCTGAAGTTTCATTACCCCGAGCGATTTGGCTGTCGCCGTATATATCTCGGCTACAAATTTGTTTTCATGTTCTTCCACTTCTCCAAACTCCTACTTCAATTTTTTTTCTACCTCCGCGGAGTTTGGACAGATTGGATCGATACAGCTGTGATTCGCAGGGACTGTTTGGGATGTGATTTTGAGTTTTCCCTTTGACGAGAATTTCCTGCGCTATTCAATCAAGCTCTCGATATATCATAAATAACGTTGAATTTGGGTATTGGCTCTCGTTTCCCGCACGGAGAGAATTAAATAGTAAATATTACCATAGCCGTAGGAGGGATTACTGTTAATATTCTTATGAGTGAGAAACACAATTGAAATAAATAATGCCTCAATTTGATAATGCTTATTCATAATAGATTAGAGTGTTGAAAAAAACAAGGAATTCCGATGGAAAATGTCTCAATTGCGAAAGTTTCTAGAAATTTATCTATTGCAATGCAATTAAACTAATGCAATTTTCAATAGACGCTTCATATCAATCGAATAGAATTCTGTATTGAATTCGATTTGAGGGGAAAAAATTCATGAAATTGCAAATTTCACTGAGAATTCAATGGAATTCTCAATTTTTCAATGGCTGCATGCGAATTTTTCGGATACTAAAAATTCCAGAATATATTTAACTAAATTCTCCTGATTTCCATGACTTTTTATGAAATAAAATTTCCAGTTTCTAATGAATTCCTTCATAAAATCATTCTTTCAGTGGAACTGCCACTTCACCTAAATTAAAATAACTTTCAACTGTGATTCAAACAATGTAAAACAAAATCATCGATCAATAAAAAATCTAAAATTATCGTTCAACTAATTTCACAACGAATGAATCACCGATTTCTCGATTATTTACTCAGCATAATCCATTTAATCTCTCGAGTACGCAGACCTCCTGAGTACATGAAATTCACCGAGGACATTTCATCAAGGTCACAGTAGATCCCCCGTAAATCTCATTTCCCGAGTAACATTGTTGAATAACCATGAGGCCTGTCACTACGAGTAGATAAACCCTTGCTGTCTCACTGATGTGGAAAAATAAAACATTCGAACCCCCCCCCCCTGTTCCCCCAACACTGCATTTTTAATTTTAAACTTCACTCAAACAAATATTTTTCAAAGCAGATTAAGAAGTTTCAGTTTCAGTTTCTAAGAAAAGGTTGAGGAAAATAATTCCAACTTTTTAAAACTCCAATTATTTTCAGATGAGGTGAAGGGGGGGGGGAGGAGAATTTCCGCCAATTAAATTACAAACTTTCCACCTTGTCATGAGTGTTGTGAACATGAGAGGGACTGGAAACTTCTAATGAGTCTGGCTTTTCACATTGAGAATTCCGGAAGGACATGTGGTCGATAGTAAAACGAAAGTAATGAAAGAGGAATTTTTTTTTTCGCGAAGAAGATAAAATTTTCATATTTTTTTTTTACGACCTGAGTAACTTTTCACTTCCATCAGTTATATCCACGTCTCACCACACGTTTTAATGGCTGTTTTGTCACCTTCACTCGGTGTGAGGGTCGATATTAAATGGTACTATTGATATTATTGAAAAAAAAAAAAAAAAATTGGGAGGAAGAGACTTTTGACTCCGTGCGTATTTCGACTGCATGTGGTCCTGAGAAGTCGAAAACATGCCGGTACAAACATCATCTCATCATGACCATGGTTATATAATCCGGGCCCTTATGAGTTCGATGTTTGTGAGCAAGACTTATAAGTTTGACCCTTAACACCCTCATGGCTCTTAAGGGCTTTTTGGCCCTTAAGGATTATCGAGAATGTAAGATGTTGATGTCGGTCAAACCCTTACGGCCCTTATGAATGTGAGAAACGACCCTAACCCTCACCGCCATTTCCTTCCCCAATTCCACATCGCCAGGAGTTCCCCTAGATTTTCTAATACCAGAAAAAAAGTACAGCGAATATTCCAGGAATTGTCCATTATCTGAAGCTCAATTTTCCTCCCATCAAGAGAGAATTAGTCCGTAATTTTTTAATTCCCTTCGCAGAAGAAATTAATAGCCCGGTAAAGAATCGAAGAGATATTTCCCAGAACCCCTCTCGAGTCAGTAACATCATCATGCTAATTATTGCTATTCCCGATATATCTCGGAACACACCTCGAAATGATTTATCTCTTCAGCAAGATGCCACTGGGGAATTTACGCCCCACATTCGTTATGCTGTAAATCTGCCGGGATAAGCGTAAAATTAATATTGTCTTCCAGGCTATCAGATTATGGGAGAGGGAGAGACTGGGTGTATTTCGTTCTGGTGAAAGAATAAGGACTCTTCTCTTATTATACGGCACTTGGAGAGGGGAAAAGAGGGAATATGTGGGCGGAGATCTGGCGTGGGAGAATGAAGATGATGGGCTGATGTGTTTTTTCGCGAGATGAGAGCTCAGTGGTGACTTGTTGAGAGGCAAGAGGAAAAAAGCAAAGAGCAGACTGGTGCGTGAACCGTACTCCATAAATCCATTTGAAAGTTTTAAAAAAGGTAACAAAATTGCTCCCGTTCCGAGGATAAAATGAAACGAGTCTGAATAGGTCTAGTTGAGATAAACTTTATTTTTTCGATGTTTAAAAACGTGAGGTGATGGCATGTGTAGCCGCCATTTTGGAATTTTGCTGAGGGGAGGGGAGAGCCAACAATATGGCGACACACCATCTCGCTTTATTCTACTTCCAAATGTCGACAATTCTGAATATAATCATTTTTAATAGAATAATTGAAAATTATTAAAAGAATAATTTAAATTATTATAGAATGTTCAATTTAGAATGATTTTTTGAATTTTTTTTTGTGAAAAAAATAGTTCTCATCTAGGGAATAAAGTCCAACGAAATTGAACTTGATCAATTGAGATGAAGATGATATTTTCACATTTGAAAACGTGAGGTGATGGCACGTCTAGCCGCCATTTTGTAATGCCATCGGACCGAACCGAGGGAATTCCAAAGAATATGGCGGCACCAAACAAATGGTTCCCGTCGCGAGAACAAAATAAAACAAGATTGAATTTTTCTAATGAAGATGAACACGATTTTCTGACGTTTGGGAAGACGAGGTCATGACACATCTAGCCGCCATTTTGTGATCCCCTCGGAACGAAGGGGAGGGGGGGAACCCAGACAATATGGCGACACCTGAACCTTATTTTATTTTATCTTACGCCAGTTGTCGAATTCCAAGAGAGTCTCCTCCTCTTGAATAAATTTTCAATTAATTTAATCCTCATTCACTTCCGAGCCACCCCTCTTCCGAATCCTCCAAATTGACTGGATTCCTGAACCCCTCTCTACAATTCCCTCAATTACATTCCCAGCAGGACCAAGAAAAATATATATTTCGCACGTGAACTGAATTCCCATTCACATTTCCATTCTTCTCGAAATTCCAGCTCTCATCACGAGTTCTATTAATCGGGGATTGCTGGTATCGTCAGCCTACCGAAGCGATCGCTAATCCTTATCGATTGAATGGTGATAGCATAAGACTGAAAAATTCCGTGATAAGCCAGAAATCAATAATAGAGATTTTCCTGTACCGTAGCTGGGGTATACTGAAATGCAAGATTTGATGGATGCGAGGGTATAAAAAGGGTAAACATACTTTTTTTCTGCTGTCCCACCCACATATTCGAAACCCTCGTCGTGACAAAGGTTGTTAAATAACTGGCCGAACCTCATTAATGAGCTATAATTAATCGGTAGTTGGTGTTTCATAGAATTCACTTGATGATTGAATACAAGGATTAATTCGAGGAACATGATTATGACGTTGATGATTTAATGCATTATTACGAGCTGTACAAATGGGTTAACTATTTTGATGAATTAATATGTAGCGGTTTGTATGGTTGAATCGAAATTAAATGGAAGAAAAATGATAATGATGACGATGATGATGCCGATGTTTATATTG
This sequence comes from Diachasma alloeum, assembly GCF_001412515.2. Lineage (NCBI taxonomy): Eukaryota > Metazoa > Arthropoda > Insecta > Hymenoptera > Braconidae > Diachasma > Diachasma alloeum. The sequence continues at coordinate 645,890 of NW_021680493.1, read as the reverse complement.
ATTAGTCAGTAAATTATTATGGACTGTACATGAAGAAGTTAATTATTATGAATAGAAAAAAATCGGTTTTGTTTTAATAAATAATATCATCATCAGTCACCAACACCAAGCCTTCTCAGAAAAAAAATGTGAACGTTATGTACAGAAAAAGAAATTTATGTACTAAAGGAAATAAATTATTATTATTATTAGAAAAAAATCGAATTTAAAATGCTTGATTGTGAATTGAATTAAGGACAAATGATGATGATGTTGATGCTGTTGTTGTTTACACGACTGAGTTAGTTATTATGATTAATTAGCATTTAGAATTTTATATGATTAAATTAAAAAATGAATTTAATGAAAAATAATGATGATTTTAATGAATTATCATGAATTGTGCATGAATCAGTCAATTAAGATTTTTAAAAAGCTGTCTAACGGTTTAATATCGAGATGCAAATTCACATGTGCAAAGTTTAAATACTAAAATGCGAAATGTTCGACTGCAAAAGTATAAAAGCTGGCACTGGTGAAAAAGTAGTCAAAATACTTGGACATCCTTAGTCTAGAAATGAATTTAAGAAACAAAATGATATTGATGATTCAATGAATTATTAGAAATTAACTCCATTACAGCAGAAGAGAATAAGCCGACAAAAACTGAAAAACGAACAAATGTTCACGATTTCTGAAAGGAAATGCAGAAACAGCTGTTGATGATTTGAATTCTCCCCACGCTTGCACAAGGAGAGAAATTTTCTAGAAAAATTCTAGTGCTGGCACGGGAAAAGAGGTGCAAAGTGAGGGCCAGGAAAAAATTCCAGTGCCGGCACTAGAAACTTTATTGGGGAAAACGTGAATTTTTCCCCGTATTTCTGTGAAAATTTCACAGAAATCCCCAGAAATTTTACCAGAAATACCAAGAAATTTCACCTTAATAGCACTAGAATTTTTCACAGCCGGTGGATTGTAATTTTTTCCAGTACTCGTACTAGAATTTTTCGAGAAAATTTCTCTCTGTGCAAGACCGATTAGCCAATTATCCCGAAGAAATTGGACTTCAATAGCGTAACAATGTGTTTTTCTAAAGGATCAGAAAAGAGAGATCCAGGGAAATCGATCGTGAAAGTTCTGCTACCCATATCAATAACTTTCTTTATCCGTCATGTGTGCACAGATAATATCCCCCGACAAATATCCCCAGCGGCCAATTCAACACGAGTGGGCGATAATATTTAACACAAAACTTACGAAACCGTCTGCTTCACTCCATGCCACTTTCAAAATGCTGAGATGAAATTAACAAAGTTTCTGCAACTTAAAGTTTATACAACTTTATTCACTCGGTATTATTGAAAAGTTTGTGATTAATTTGACGGGTATACGGAGGCCGATTTAACACGTTGTTAATTCGCATTGAAACATGTTCGATATGGGGTTCTTGTGGCGCGATGCCACTGGATTCCACTCGTTACTGAATTCCCAAGCTCCTCGACCTGGCGACAACCAACGGCTGATGGAAAGCGCGTGGGCAGGGGAAGACCCGCGCATGGTTGAGGCAAAGGCAAATTCACACCACGGAAACTTCACGGGGGGAGATAAACATTTTTTTGAGTACGGGAGATCAGCAACACTCCCACGAGGATGTGCCCTTCATTATTTTTCAATCCGCTGCGTTGATTGGAGGGGGAGAACAAAGTCAAGTCTACGAGGATTTCGTTTTTCGGGGTGGAGAGGTGATGCTGTGTCGGGGAATGGGATTATTGAAAATTTCAAGAAATTCATAATAATGCATCGTCATATTTTTGTCATTTCATTAAGGATGTATTACACCCTTTTCGCCAAAATTCACATTTTTTGAATTTTTCTGGTAAATTGTTGATCGGATTGACCTGAAAAATTAAGTTTTTAAAACAATTATGTAAAAACTAAGTTTTTAACCTAATTAAAAAATTAAGATTAAGTTTTAAAAACTAGATTAAGTTTTCAACTCAATTAGTTAAAAACTTAGTTTTTACATAATTGTTTTAGAAACTCAATTTTTACGTAATTGTGAGGAATGGTTACAGCAAATGGTTAATCTCCCTGCCACTTTTTCAAAATGCAGGGAGATTCCCTGCTTTTTTTTCACCGTTTTTCCTCGAGTGAAAGACGGTGAATTCCCGGGAATAAATTCACTGTTTCGTGAATCACTCGAGGATTTTACATCACTTTGTATCGCGTTGAGTGCTTCTTAGAACAAAGAGTGATTGAAAGAGTTAGAGCTTTTGTCGAGCGACAGCGGAAATGGCCGATGCAACGTTGCAATTTCTTTTCCTTGCTTTGATTTTATCAAAGGTCACTCGCAAGTTAAATATTCCAGAGGTAAATCAGTTCAACTCAGCTCGAGTGTTTAAACGGCGTTCGCATTGAAGAAAATTGAAACGTCAAAACTCACGCTCTGTTGGATTGTAATTTCTTGAAAGTTTATTGAACAACGGAGGTGAGAGGGTTGTTAGGGGCGTTAGGGCGTTAGGGGGTTGTTTGTCTCACTCGCCCCCATTCTCGTTTTAGACGACAAAAGTCAATGCAATCGGAATGAATCATTCATCGATTGCCTGATGATTTTCTGGGCTCAATCAGTCAAGCGATTATTTTCAACTTACGGATAGATTTGGAGATCTTTTATCATCGAAATTTCCAATTAAATCGCGCGACTTTGATCATAATTGAGATACGAAAGGGTGTTAGGGGTCAGAGTATGACATATTCGATGTTCATTCACCTAGAGGACTGGTGTATTTAAATTAAATGAAGCATTAATATTAAATAAATATTTTCTTGGTTGAATCAAAGACTCAATTAATCAAGAATAGAATAATTATTTAGACGACGAAAATTATTGAAGAAGAATTTATTGAAATGAAATAATTCTTCGTGACATTTCAATATTCTATGTTCGTTTCTAAAGGAAGATTTATTCGAAATTAATGAATTATTTGGTTCATATAATTACGGCATTTCCATAGAAGTAACTGTATGAGTTGATTAATTTTCAACAGAAATATTGTTGATGAATAAAAAAATTTCGAATAAGGCGCAAAAAATAGTGCCTGATCGACGAAAGGTCAGTGTAAGCGCCTCCGCATTTTCGGTGTATTTATAAATGCAATATAAATGTTGGGGGTTACGGCTGTGTACTAATGTAATTCCACATCGATGGATAATAATCAGAGGTAGAATAATAGACTCCCTAACCCTGGGCTTTTGAAGTAAAAACCGAGAGGATCATTGCATGTTTTCTATGAATGAGTGTTATTCATGCTAATAAATTAGTCATCAATTTATTGAACCACGACTGATTCTATTTTGATGACAATTTTTTGAGTGAAGTTTTCTTCGATCGAAATTTAGTTTTATGATATTGGAATTTCAAGTAAACTAGTGTTTGTTAATCATTTCTAGATATTACGCAGCAATTTAACGAAAAATTTTCTACCACTACAAATTTTCATTCAAGAAATTATGTTTTTGAATGGAATAACCCTCAATACGAATGATCTGACCTTCAGCACCCATACACTGAGAGAAAAACGACAAAGTTCTCAAACAAGTCTTACTTGTGCCAAGAAAATAGTCTTTTGAAAATTATCAAGAAAGGATTTTTTTATGCAAAACACGCAGAGAGTGCGCCGGAATGAAAAATTTTTGTTGCAAAAATACATTTAGTAGTTAAAAATAAATTGCATTCTCTGTAGACGCAAGAAATGTCATTTCTAGTACTACTCCTTCGTTATTCGATACTCCCATACGTATTTTGCTCCCGAAAAATCTTTGTTTTATGCGAAACAAGGGATAGTAGTTTTTCGTTTCGGCTATCTAATAATCACAGACAAGAAATGAACCCTTAAATGAAACAATAATAATGATATGATAGCAATCTTGTAACTCAGGGATAAAATATTGATCAATTTTCCCCTATATGAGATATTTTCATCCTGAAAGGGCACCGTCTGGTGCGAATTATCCGCCTCTTGAGCCAAATATTTCGTTGCTGTCGAAAGCAGAACAATTATTCATGTTTGAGTCTTTCAAATTCGAACCAAACAAATTCTCTTTTGGCAATTTTAAACTAGCGATTTTGTTGGCCCAAACAAGACCTGTTTGATAACGTGTTTGTTTTTCTCTCAGTGTAAACTGCATAAACATGAAGACAATCATTGTTCCCCTTCTCTCTACCAACAATACCCACTTTTCACAAATTCAAATGTTCAAACCAACTCCACCGAATAAAGCCCGATAAAACAGTATATTTGTCTTATCAAGTATTTATCTCCCAGCTCAACCCTCCAGTCATCCTCAGCCGGTATTTTTCGAGCATTACGTAACGCTGATAAAGTAGAGGTACCCCTTCTCAATAGCTGTCAACCCCAGCTCACTCATCTGATCCAATTACGCCACAGTGCACAATCGAATCGATTAACGAGTAAATATTTAAATGAAGTGAATAGCTTCTTCACGTAAGAGTGAACTTTCTCTGTGGTAAACATATTCATAAAAAAAATCGTCGAGTATCGAAAATAGAACAGAAGGCGAATTGATGTTGAAACACATACCTTCGTCATCAAGAGTAATTCTCGATGCTAATGAAATCTCAGTTAAGTTTATCCAAGTATCTGACAGTTTTTTCAATCTTCAAATTTGTCAATTAAATTGCGTGAGGAAAATTGGAGAAAAATCACGAATATTCAGCGTCATCAAAACAGAATTTTGCACAGAATTATTATTTTTTCAAACATTCGATGTTTATAAATAAATAATTGAAATTGTTTCAACTTTCGGAAACCTTCTTTTTACGCATAAAATCGATTTCCGGTAAAATTTTGAATATGAAGAAATTTGTTACTATTCTGAAAAAATGATTGTTATGGTGGAAAATTGATTACTTACAAATCATTTATAGAAATGCTCGTAATTTTCAAAAATTGCAATTTTGAAAAAGTTTTTCAAAACGGTTGAACATTGAGATTCAAATTCAGGCCTGCAAAGTTTGAATGATAAAATCATTGTAAAATGTTCATTGTAAAATGGGAATTTTAGGGTCAAATGTGGCCCAAATGGAAGCTCAGATGTTCGACTATAAAAGTAGAAAAGCATTTCACTGGAGAAAAAAATTACCAAAGTAGTTGGATATCCATAAATCCTCCATTATGAATTTTTGAAGGATCCATTACCGAAGCCACGAGAATCGATCAGTTGCTTTTGACGCCCACACGTATGTCGAAATGAGAGGAACTACTGGCTAATTCCGCTCTGCATTCATTCCATGATATTCTGCAGGCAATAATTTGCAGAATTTTGTCATCAAGAGAATAATTTTCATCATGAAACGACCGTTTGATCGTTGGCTTTAGGAATTATCAAATTGAATCATCAGCGAGTTCAATAACGAAATGAAATAAATCCATTAGATTGATGAGTATTGATACGGTATATGATGAGAATCCCATGAAATAACGATTCGTGGAAGCACGTGGGCGTGGATGAACCTGAGAAAATTCATCGATGAACAATGTGGGAGAATGAAAACAATGGATGAGGTCAACAAGATAGTGCTGCCCACATTTGAGTTTAAATCTCCCAGGGAACATAATAGTTGATGGCCACAGGTGGTTTTGTGGTACTATTCGGGTGTTCCATGGAAAAGAAGGATGAGAGGTGGATTTTAGGATTATTAGGGAACGACTGAAAACACCGCACGGAGAGGAAGAATTAACTCTGACGAAAAACAATATGTACCACGGAAGAATATTTGATGGAGTATTTGAGGGAAATTAACCAACTTGATAGAAGGAAATTTAATATCTTTCACAAAAATTGAATTTTTGTCGTGATCATCAGCAATATCCCTGAAGAATCCCAACTGTTGACAGGAAAAAATATAATCTACTGTACTCTCAACTCTGATTTTTACATTTTAAAATGTGTTGTATTTGTGCGGAAACTGGATTGTGATATAAGTGAAAGCTGACTGAATTCAAATGAAAATTGTCTCAACAGTTATTAATTTATCCGGATAAAACTGTTAAAATTCGGGTTTTTTCGGCAATTGGTCGGGACATTATTGAGAATTAAAATCAACACCCGCGTCGTTTGTTCAATCGATGTTTGACCCAAAATCAATGTCATATCGTCAATTATTCCAATGTTTCAAGAATCAATCTATAAATCGATAGAAACATTTTCTATCGAATCGAAAAAGTTTAACGATTGAAACCATTTCATTGACTCTCCCCCGTTCGCCACCCCCAAATACGAACACATTGAGAGACCTACGTTGGTTCAGCAGCAGTTGGCGCCACTTGTCCAACAGTAGTAGGCAGTGGTGGTAGCTGACCCGTTGCAATGCTCAGGCACAGCTCAGTCAGCCTTTCCCGTGCGGCGAGAGAGGGTGGAATAAATTTGTCACAGTTTCCCTGTACATACAAAATATTCGAGTAAAATTATTCACTCTTGTGACTTTCATTGCAGTTGTGCTGCATATTTTCTCGTGTCTAGTTGCACATCGGTAAATGCATGAAAGTACGGACATCGTTTGCCATCGCTGGAAAGAATTAGGGAAATTGTTTGAGGACTCACGTTACCACGCGAGACAATCCAGGCGGAGTGACTACGCGACCCAGTAGAGAGGGTCAGCTAACGATCAGACATTCTATGTAAGTCAAGTGTCTTTTATTATACTCCGCACTTCATCGACTTGACGTATTTGAAATTGAATTTTCGAGGGGATGCACTCGGTGTATTTCATGGGACAGTCGGGGGTGTCTCGCACAGGCTGTGATGAGTCCATGTTAATTGATTGATGATAATACGCGGAGTCGTTTACTAAGATCGCTTCTTAATGTGAATTTTTTGTGATTAAAGATTATTTGATTTTAGAGTTCGTCTTCAATCTTCGATAACTCGGGAACGACAGGGTGACATTTTCGCATTTTGTTTTTCTTTTCAAGGTATCTTTGCAAGCTTTAAAGATATCCAAGTACTTTGGCTATTTTTTCACCAGTGAAATAATTTTCTAGTTCTGTAATCGAACATCAGAGCTTTCATTTGAACCCCATTTGACCCTAAGTTTCTGGACATTTTACAATGATTTTATTACTCAAACTTTGCGGGTCTGAATTTGAATCTCGATATTGCACTATCAGAAAACATTTTGAACATCTGAAGAAAATGGGAAGTTTACTTATGGAGGAAAATTGATGAAATAATTTAAAAATTGTAATTTTTGAGAATTACGAGCATGTTCTATAATAATTTATAAACAACGAATGTTTGAAAGAAGTGGGAAATTGCTCTTATATTGCATATAGTGTAGTTATTTTGGCTAATAAATTAACAATATGCTTCTGAATGCTTATTTTGCACATCATTTCCTTCTATCATGTATTATCCATTGTTTATTTCATTTTATTAAATTGATTCAAAGATATCCCCGGAATTCTGATTTTCAAAAAATACAAAATTTTTGAAAATTCGCGAATAAATGAAAATAACGATTACTGCTATCGCCTTCAACTTCGCACTCGGTTAAAGGGATATCCAAACAAATTTTTTAAGCCATCATTCAATCAATTCAGATTCAAACATTTTTTTTAGTTATTTTGGGGCAATCGATTTTCGAAAAAATTCGAAAATTTAAAAAACTAGTCGATGAATTAAATGTTAATTAATGACGATTAATAGGACTCAACAATACCTATATTTGAAAAAAAGATTCAATTCTTCACATCTTCGAACTCAAAAATAATAATTCTATGCAAAATGTAATTTTAATGACGCTGAATATTCACGATTTTGTTTAACATTTTTCAATATTATCCCAATTATTAAAATATTGTGAATACCGAAACACATGTGTAAATAACAAAACTTTGGAATTCAAACTGAAAGTCATTATTTCCCGTTAATGTCGCTGATACCCTGCCTCAGGTGTTGGCAAAGTTCAAATATAATTAAACGAAATACATAATGGAAATAATAAGTGGCCCTCGGTAGACGGGGGTAATGCCTATTATTTCACTGAACAGTTTCACAAATTTATGTAATGAAAATGCAGAGTTTTAATGAGAAAAGTAATTACTCCCTTTTTCCACTGATTGATGGTAAGAATTTTTGGAAAAAAATGGAAATTAACACGAGAATTTTCGGTGGGTGGAGGTGGCGCATTCGGTGAATGCACTGGAATTTAATCAAATTCATGAAAATTCCATTGTCGGGGTGTTTACATTATCCTTCGTTTACTGACGAATTTACCGTCCTTTAATTATGAACATTTTAGTGAATGAATGTATGAATGAAAAGTGGATTAATAGAGATGTAGAGTTTATCCGCGTCCGAAATTTGATGAATCAAAAATTTTATTTTTTAATTCAGTAGCGAAGTGGTAAGTCAATAAGGACTTCGCGGGAAATCGCGAACTTCACATTTCGCGTTAAATCGCGATATTAAATCATTGTGGATACTCGTAAATAAGTTGGAATTGAATTTTTTTTTGTCAAATCTCAAATTGTCTTTGAAAAAAAATTCAATTTTCCTGAGGTTAGACTGCAGGAAGGATTCCTATAATTCTGAAATTAATGACAAAAAACCTAATGTGCGCTTTTTTATTTTAATTCGATTAATCCATTCGGAAGCAAATTGCTAATTTTTAGCAAAAAAGCTATTCTTAATTTAGACCTCCGCAATGGGCCACTTGTTTGAATCATACTGGGTCGATGTAACACAAAAAATCAAAAACTTAAATACAAACGATTAAAGAGCTTCTATTCGAAAGCAAAAATCCCCGACAGGTGTGGGAAATTTTGCTCTACAGGACAATTTTTGTTTCCAGAATCGTAAAATATCCTCCACAAACAGATAATTTTTCATTCAATAACATTTTGCTGCACGATTACCTTTCATACAGTAAAATTTGCCACGACTTTCTAGTTAATTTTTATCCAACTTTGCTCTCCGCGTAGAAAATCACTCGCGTAAAATTTTTTAGGTCAATTGGTGGAGTTTAACAAGTTCCCATTGGTCGTCAACTGGCATTAACTCCCGTGCAGTCACAGTAACTCCAGAAGTTTATCTGTTATTGAGGCGTTTCATACAACTGAGATAACTTTGTCCTCACAGATTCACTCCTCGGGAATTATCCATGAGTTGAATTCAAACGTGTACTTGCAAGTTGTATCACTCAGCGAGTATCTACAATCATTCGTTCTGAAGTTGTAATTCAATAAGATATTGAATTTCATGTTGCGAGAGGATGAATACGAACGATAACTTTGATTTTAATGGATTAAGAAGTTTGGCAAAGTGATATTTATCATTTTATAGTGATTATGAGTTGAATTTTCGCGAGGAATTCCAACGGATGAATTACTTTTTCATCAATAAAACGGCAGTTTATCTCAAATGCATCATTTTTGATCAATTATTATTATTATTAATCATTTTTTTAAATTTGTTTATCGGAATGAAAGCGTGCGCCCAGAAAAATTGTTTATTTGAATTAAATGAACTTTGTTGAAATCAAACAAATTTCATTAATTAACATAAATTGATCTGAAATTTTTATGAAGCAGAAAGTTTCACAGAATGATATTCACCCTTCCAATTAATTCTAGAAGTATTGAATTCTTCATGAGAAAGCATCATATAAATTATTTTCGTTTCAATAACAGACGAAAATATGTCTTGATCCGATTTACGCGGAAAATCGTTTTCACCTGAGGCTAAAACTGTCTTGAAAATTCTGAGAGACACTTTATGACATCAAAAACTCGCTCAAAGGAAATAAAACAAGCATTCGTATCTCCAGACACTTGGAAGCATAATCTGATTTGCCTCCGAGAGTGGGTGGCTTCTGGTGCTCCATTAGCGTTTACCCTGTTGAACCATTCACTAGCGTATACCCTGTCTCTGATCGTCTTTACCCGGTCTCTTATGTTGAGTATATATAACTATCTGTCTCGTTATTCCAACAGCTCCGCCCCCTCACCCATGTACCAGGGGATTCAATTAATTTGAAAGCTGAGGCATCAGCAATTGTGAAACAGGTTTCACAATTGCACATACAGCTGACGATTTCCACGAATGCCATGATATTTGAACCCGCTATGCCCCTTGAAAGGTTGTGAAATTCTAATGGCTGATTTATGCCAGCAAAGATTCATTCATTCATTCAAAAATTTTCCATTTTTTAACGTTTTTGGTTCCGAGTGGAAGCCTTGTATTTGAGCAATTTTTCGATTTTCTAATTTTGATGACAAATGGTCGAGAATGTTATGAAACGTGAAAAAATGATGTTTTCAGGGTCATGTCTGTATATATGTGTGGCAACTTGGGTTTTTGGTGATCAATTTTTACAAAATTCAACAAATACGGAGAAATTTGTCGATGAAAGTCTGAAATTTTGACTCATGGTAGCCAGGGATCCCCATCAATATTAAATTTCTGTAATATTACATGAATTTGACCCGTACATTAACGAAGGTTTAAAATATGTTGATTCAATTTTTCAAATAATATAATATTAATAATCTGATTTTTTACGAATAATGATGTATTTAAAACTTGTTGATCTGAAACTGTAAATTTACTACTAACATGTTGTTCATATTTTGTAAATCTCTCTTGTTTTCAATTTTTTTCTACTATCGCTGAAAATTACTTTCTAAAATTGATTTTTCCGGGTTAAAAACACATCCCTGAAACAACCATCTTCGAGGCGAAATAAATACTCGACCACGCGGAATGCATCCGCTTCGCTCACCCCAAACAACCCATATTTTTCCTTATTTGAGTTCAAACGGCATTGAACGAGATAAAGGAAAACAGACATCGGATATTGCGTGGAGGATAGCCGCGCAGGTAATGTTGCCCCGGAGAAAAGTGAAAAAAATGTATTCTCACAATATTAAACTGTCGGATTTATCCGTCTTTCATTTTTCTCATCTCCAAGCCCCTCAATTACCGTCTACTCGAGACGGCAGGGTAGTTCTGACCTACTCCATCAATCGTTGAGTTCCCGCAACCTTCGTTGCATCGAAATCTGTCATGAAACTTATCAGAAGAACATCGGAGGAGACTTGTCTGTCTGTTACTCTGTCTCGCGGCACTGATCATCGTCAGACTCCACTAGAAGACTTTCCTCCAGCCAGTTAACTTACTCCACTGTCTCCTCTCGCAGAGTCGTATCATGTTGGAAAACTTTGCACAAAAGACTTCTCCATTTTGAAGCATCCACTCCTTTTGTTCCCCTCGAGGGAGAAAAAAAGAGTTTCGCATAGATTAAAACTCCGGTTGCTCAGGATTTCCAGGTGCAACTACTCGACAAAGTGTTGCTATCAGCTGTGACGCACGCGGGGGAGAAAATTGTTACAAGTGGGTTGCTGGGGTTCTTGCATCAATGGAAATTTTTTTTTTTATTCTGGGATTTAATGGGGCTATTTCGTGCTGCTGTTGAATTGACACTGCAGTTGTCCTCTCCGGTGTTGCGGGTAAAAGGGTCACGTCCGGGGGTCCTTAAAAGCTCTGGGCTAGGTACGCTCAGTGGTGCACGTGATGGTGCGTCATGTGTGGATATTCAGTCAAAGTTTTTAATTTTATTCTCATTTTTTGAGAATTGAGAATGAAAAACAGACCAAAATCTGTATTTCTGAGACTTTCGGGAATACATTGTTGCAGAAAATAATTAATTTCATGGAGAGTCTAGTTGTAATTTTCAGGGGAGAGATGTTGAATTTGATTTGAGGGAGGAAGAATGAGAATTTTACAATTTACTTGAGTTTGGAATTAAAACATGAATATTCAATACCAAATTACGTTGAACATTCATTTAATTGAGACTTCAAGAACATATTTACTTGAATTTTGATTATTTCTATCAATTAGAGCGCAATATTTGAGGCTACCCGACAGTTTTATTTTGGATGTTTCCTCTTAGCTTTTGAACATTTTGCAGTAGCTCTTTATTTTTTCGTCTTATTTCAGATCGAATCTTGTATTTGACAATCTACGAAAATCGGGTTATTCTGTTAACATAATTTGTTGAAATCTTTCCTCATTCACTTTCTGATGTTGTCCACTGCACTGTGATCGGCCAAAATCCGAGTGGGCAAAATAATCCGACAAATATGAAGAATGGCTAAAAATAAATTGATGAACTGCGATTTTCAAATTGTTGTGCAGCAGTAAGACGAGAATTCCCCAATCTCCTTGGAATGTTCAATAAAAACATGAATATTCACTACAAAATTACATTGAATTTTCAATTAGTTTGATGCCATTGCTATATTGCCTCCAATTTTTCTCATTCCCCTCAATTTCATCAAATAATTGGACTGAAATTCACAATTTCCGTTAATTTTTTCGCCAAATAGTGAATTTCCATCAACAGTCATCCTTCCGATTGCAATTTTGCTCACCTCAACCTGAAATTCTGATGAAAAATATCCAAATTTACTCACGTATGATAAACCTTGGACGTTATCACAGCGCGAATCACGATTTATCACCTGAATTTCATAAAACAAATTGCGGAGAGAAGGATGTTGAGGATAGATAAGAGATGTGGCATCCTGTATACTGTATTACATGAAGCATAAAAACGTGATGAAGAAGGGGATAGTAATTTCAGAGAGACTCTAAAAACACACGCGTCGTTCTCTCGCTCCCCCCACTTATCCCTTTTTTCTCGCTGAACCTTTTCACCGCGGCTTCTCTTATCTCATCCTCGGTTTCACTCTGCGCCCCCGCTTTCCGCGGTCTCACCTCCCAATGCGGAGTAGAAGGGTGAGCGCGAACTCGAGAATGCGACATCCGGACATTCCACGAGATCCGCAGACATATATTAAAGTCCCTTAACAAGGGGTACGGTATGTACGGGGAAGATATATAATATGTGAATGAGAGACTGCGCGAGATGTTTTTCACGATTATTTCGGAACACACACGGAGAGAAATGTTCAGTAAAAAATGACGGAACTCACAATTCACTCACCGATTACGGAATTGACTCAGAAAATTTAAATGACGGTATTGTAATTTCTCACAGGAGATTCAGATAAAAATTACGGAACGCTCCGGAAAAATTCCGTAACAGTTCCGTAAAATTTCCTACAACCACATTTCGCTCCGGAATTACGGAAAAGATACGTAATTTTTATTGAATATTTCTCTCCGTGCACGGAGAAAAATATTCAGTAAAAATTACGGAACAATTCGCGTAATCCGCAATGGGGAATCGTTTTCCGGCAATTTTTATAGGAACGGAAGAGAATAAATCTGAAATGTTATTGAAATAATTTTCATCAAATAATTTTCCAGGATAATAGTAAATTGAAAGGAAAACTTTTCAATTTGGCCGATTTTTAAGAATAAGAAAATTTAAAAAATTTAAAAAAAACCTTTAAATTTCTCATTTGTTGACTGTTTAAAATAAGAAACTGTGAAAATTTGTCCCTAAAATGGGTTTTAATTTCCATAAATTAGAAATTTCATGCAGTTATTAATTACTTAACCTCATTAATTCATTTAAACAAAGAAATTAACGAAAAATACTGAAAAGACCAGAACTGTTCAGAAATATAAAGGTCTATCTCATCTCGATTAGATTCACCACAATGTCTCGCCATTTTCCGCCTAAAATCCTCACAATGTCAATGATTCCATGAACAACACCTCATTACTGTCGATGGAATTATTCCGCATCCGTAATTCCGTTAATAATCCACTGGGCGTGAAAAAATTTATATCTCCGTGAATTCAGGTTGAGTATTGATAATTTTTTTTGTTGTTTCGTAAACCCTCTCGGTTTTTTACGATTTCAGCAGCGAAGTGGTAGAATGGTTTAAGTCGACTCATCTCCCAGTTGAGTTTTTGAGGAATATTTCCGAATCTAAGGGAGATATCGAAATTTTCGTAATAACATTTGTTGTAGCTCTCAATCGGCTCTACAGAAAAGGTTATAACAACAATTTCGCTATCTCCCTTAAATTCCGAGATATTCATCGAAAACTGGTCAATAGCCAAAATTTTTCCTGGATTCAAAGAGAATGAGTGATGGATTCAATGATTCAATTAAGTGGAATTACGCATCAGTAGCGCATGTTCTGCATAATCTCTGGTGAAAGCCATAGAGATTGGCTTCTCCAGGACGCAATGCGCTATCTGGCAACTACCCAGAATCCAGCGAGTTGCCACGAACGCTATGCACTGCTATCGGTCTGCGTATCCGCTCGCGTGCTCCATATAACCGAATCCGCAATGCCTCCGGGTCTCTTCGGATATCACTGGCTTTTCTCAGAGTGCGTTAACCCCATTTCTCTCTTTTTCGGGGGATATTCCGATCGTGGGGGTTCGACTAGAGAGAAAATGACCGACTGTCGCAGGAATTATTTCTTGCACTGACAGAAAAATTAGTTTTATCAAGAGAATCTTATTTGAACCAACTGTCAATTGGTTTTTAATTTTCAAATAAACATCATTTCATAGTGAATACCAGTTATCTCTTCTTGAGGTACATTTAATTGGGAGACATCAAACTTCTCTAGAATTAAAGTCCCTTTTATTTGTCGCAAAAATGAGAGTATTTGATTTCTCTCTAGTCAAAAGTGGGAAAGTAACATGTGGGAAATTGATCTTGTATTCCACATAGTATAGTTATTTTTGCTAATAAATTAGCAATATATTTTCGAATGATTATTTTGCGCATTATTTCCTTCTGTCATGTACAATGCATTGTTTATTTAATTTCATTAAATTGAATTTAAAAAATTGGAAAACAAAATTTTTTAAATCGTCGGAATTTTTTATCAAAAATTTGTGGTATTCGAAAAAATTAGTGTGATCCTCCCCCCGTAAGCAATGAAATAATAATTGGTCCAAATAAAATTCTCTTTATAAAAGTATTTTGTTCAGTGTATATAGAACATTGAATTTAACAAAAAATCCCTGAAAAACTTCTCTTTGGAAAATTGTGTCATCATATTTCCCGATAATTGTTGAATGTCGAATCAACAACGAGAAATTCAATGCAACGTCGGATTGAATTATCTCTCGATTCCAAGCTTCAGACAATAAACACTCAAAATATCACGACGAATTAATCCGAAATTTCATTGGTTTGAAATCCAATTCCTGAATGAAGATATCAATGGCCAACGGCAAAAAATCCGCACAAGTTCTCATTAAAAAAAATTACAATCCACAACTTTTTGCACTCAATTTCAATCAACTTCGCTGGGAAAAAAAATTTCAGTGGAGGAAAAACCAGTGTCCAATCGCATGCAATTGACTAATTGAACGGGCTGCGCGAATTTCACCAGACCTCTTTTACCTTTGATGATTTTTATGTCCCGGCTGAAATGAAGTTCAGTCAATCGAATTAGGGTGGATGGAAATGGTGGGACACAGGGGTGCCTGTACTGGAACAGACGGTATTTCAGATCCATCTTGTTTCGACGCCGGGGCGGAGCGAGGCATGACGGAAGTGGTATGAGGTATAAAAAAGAGTATTTAATCGAATTAAGGAACGAGACACTGGAAAAATGGACGAGTCAGTTATTAAATTTCTCAACGTGTTCCTTTTTGCAATTTTTTTTTGTCACATCACTTTAATTTTTTCAGTTTGCAGTGTGAATTCCACAAAAACTCCTAAAAAAGAAAAAATTTGTGGATTTTTGCTTCTGACAGCTTTTTAATCGTTTAAATTTAAGTTTCGGATTTTTTGTGTTATTTTGTGTTTAAGTGCAAGAATATATTTAACTGAATTTTCCTAATTCCTGTGAATAATTGAGGAATAATTATGCTAAAGTTGAAGTTTTCATTGATTTTTTAAAATAAAATTTTGAATTTTCAATGAGAAAATTCCTTGAATTCTCAGCGAAACTATAATCTGAAGTTATTTCCCAAGAAGTCTACCTGGAATTTCAGCCAAAAAAATGGACCAGTGAACCAAGATTTGATTTTCAACTGCTAAACTCTTTATTTGATTTTAATATTAATTCAAAAAAAGTTTATTAAACCCCGAAAATTTCATAACTCGATAAAATGAAATTTAAAAAATTATTAAAAGCAAATGACATATAAATTCGAATTTCTCTGGGTGCACGCTCTCTCTAATCCGTTCCGACAATATTTCTCGCTATTTTATGCGAACAATAGAGGCCAAATACGAGCTTAAGCATTAATGAAAGCTCTCGCAACATATTTTCCCCTCGCAGGAGCAAAAAAGAAAAAAAATTCCGCCCTTTCCTCGGCATATTCCCTCAGGGATATTCCGTGCGTGAAATATCCAGGGCTGCGCTGATTTGCGGGGGATCACCGCGTCAGACGAAATAAAATGATTCAAAGATGAGTATATCTCAGAGCGGAGTCTGAGAAAGTCTGTCCTTGAATTATTCATGCTAACGCGATACCAAAGTGATTGATATTTACGATCAATCCCACATTTTCTTAAATTAGTGATACATCGGGAATACGAATTAAGGTCAATAAAACATTGTGCTTGAGGATATCCAAATATTTTAACTACTTTTATCTCCAGTGAAATGCTTTTCTACTTTTGTAGCCGAACATCAGAGCTTTCATTTCACCCCAAGTTTGACATTTTACAATTATTTTGTGATTTAAACTTTGCAGGACTGAATTTTGATTTCAATATTGAACCGTTAGAAAACATTTTAAAAATCTGAAGAAAAAAATTAGAAAATTTGCTGGAGGAAGATTTCCAAATTACTATGACTATTACTATGACTATTATAATTACTGTGAAAACTAGTGTCCCCAAGACTTCTTAATTTAAGACACTTAAGGGTGATGAGTGTGGGAGATGTCAAATGAATTCAAACCTACTATCATTGCAACATCAGAAGGGCGTAAAACCTTAAATATCATTCTAAGGAAAAATAACCTTTCATCAGTATTTTTGATCACAGACCGCTATTCTCAACGTAATCAAAATCATCAGAGAACAAATGATTGGCTATTTAAAAACCAATAAAACCAATATTTACATGCAACAAACGGCTTAAAAAAGACGACAAAAGTGTCTTCATTTCAGACACTAGTTTTTCCATTGTAAAGCACTCGGTTCGATGCTTCCCAAAGCTTATCAATTTTTCCTGTCACAATGAAAAAGTTTGTTCCGAAGAAGAGAATCCGACGGGAATCTGCCTGACACGAGTCTGCAGTGATACAGAAACAGAAAGAATTTGCATAATACAATTTCCGCTTTGTGCATCCATGTATCTGTTACATTTTTCCCCTGTTTTAGGGAAAAAAAAAGATGTTTACCTTGACCGAACTTGACGTGAATGCGCCTTCACGCGAGTGGCAGAGGCAGGATAGGCTGGATGTGACCCAGTTTCCGTCTATTCTACACTCTTCCACAAGTAGCTAACCCAAATACTCCGCTCACCACTCCAGGGGCTTAGTTATCAGTACTTATGCGTCTGTAACATTTCTGTATTTGCCCATGTATTTTTCCACTCATCGATGTGTGAGGAGAATTTTACAGGTGTTTTCAGAAAAAATATTCATCCGGCGATGACAAAACATGGTGTGGTTAAAGTTTTGATGACTCTTGTGGGCAATCTAAAGTTCGGAAAAGTGTAAATTTTTTTGGAATTTAATTTATTACTGTTTATCAATAAAACATCAAGCGGAATTTTGTTTTCAGAATAACAAAATAGTTATCGAAGTTGAAAATATAATCTGCATTTCATGAATTCTCGAGTGGAAATTCATAATGAAAAGTTTACGGTGGAATAAATTGGCAGTAGTAGTGCGTCGAATATTTTGTTCAGAGTTTCGAGAGGATTATGGCAATTACCGGGGCTTTGATGGGAGCGCATCGGAATATGAGGGCCATAAGAATCTGGAAGTTTATAAAGTCAAAAATCAATTTTTTTACAAAAGAGGGATTTGTTGAGAAACACTGGTTGATTCCGCATTCATTGAGACTTCTGACCCTTAAGGTCCTTATGAATTGGTGACTTCGTGACCTTGGTGACCCTAAGGGTTATTACAGGAAACACAATTATGTTCATTTAAAAGGTGAAACACATTTTTTAAACAAATTAAGGGTATCAGAACAAAAATCATGAGCCTTCAAAAAGTTCATGAGAAAAAAATTGAAATTTGCTCAAAACTGATATCTTCTGACAAACGCCGATCAGATTATTAAAATTCCTGATCCGTATGACCCTTACGACCCAGAATGAAAAAGCAATGAGAGAATTACAACAATCAGAAACACCTTGGGAAATGAATCAAAACCGAGAATGACCCTGCCACTGGATAATAAATCTTTGTCCCCAAAGCACATCCTCCCGTAAATAGGAGATGAATCTAGACATAAGTAGTTATTGAACGATAAGACAAAGCTCGCATACAAAGACCTCTTAACCAACATTTTCCGTGTGGCGCGTGACAGTGGAGTTGCCAAGTCCGCCTTAAAGCTGATGAGCCCAAGCCAGTTAGAGGCTGTTCTCCCTCGGGAGGAGAGAACCAATCAAACATGTTTATTATCGCAAAGCAGGGGTTAAAAAAGTCTTGAAGCTTCTTTTGGATTAAAATTCATATTCTCTCGATACTGGAAGGCTAATCTTGTTGAACAATTCTTGTGCGTTTCAGAACGGAACGATAATTCGAATACTGTGTGGATTTGAGATTATTCTTACGTGAACAATGGGCGGCTGGATTGTAACCACACTGGGAATTGTCCTGGGAATTGTCATTGTTGTTACTCTGGTTTTGTACAGGAGGTGAGTGGATTTCAATCCGTTTTTATGATGATTACGAATTGAATGCTTCACACGGACCCGGTTGCACGAGCTTCAGTTGACTAAATCGTCAGTTAAGAAAAATAGATTTTACAACTTGTGCGTAAAGTGAAATTTTGCGTACGCGGAGTGTTTCACACATTATAATCAACAATAGGGTTCGACATTCATGGGAAAAGTATTCAGTGACCCTTGGCAGGGTAACACTCACCGAAGTCACATCACCCACCAGTGAAATACCACTTTTTCATCAAAGTAACTTTTTAGGCACGCGAAGCGTAACATATCCCATGGGATATGTAATTAATAAATAGTGTAATCTTGTAATTTTAATCTGAAAAATATTCAATAACATATAATATAATGTACACAATTCACACTTTTTCCGCAAGTGTCGAACCCTATTTTTCATGACGACGTGTGGAAAGCGGAGTTTCCCACACGTCGAGCGTGCGTAAAATTTCTCTTCACGCACAAGCGATGAAAAATGATAAAAAAATTAAAAAACAAGTTGAAATATTATGCAAATTTCTCAGCCACGCCCTGACCCGGCCAAAAAAATTATTAGCACATGCAATTAAATCGATCCCAATATTTTTCACGACTAGATACTGCATCGGTTGGCCCTGGGGAGCGCGGAACATTTGGAGTGTATGCGAAGAGTGGCGACAGCGGCTATCCTGGCTCTGGGCACCGCGGGAGGAGAAGGTATGTCCAGTGACCTCCCCCGCCCCCCCCCCCCCCCCCCC
>NW_021680493.1:608432-625861 GCF_001412515.2 Diachasma alloeum | reverse complement strand
CCGCCCCCCCCCCCTCCCCTATATTCCTCTGACGTTTAACGCCGGCTCTGATCAAAGGGCTTGTCGATGTTTGCGTATCACGATAGGATATGATTGAAACGCTAGCCCCGGTGTTTGCCAGGTGGGTCTGGTGAAGGCTCAGTATCCAACTGCCCAGACGATTCCCGGCCTTTATCGACAGTCTGGCAATACTTCCCAGAATTTGCTGCACAGCGACAGCGACCTACGCTTGGATGCCCAGGGAGCTTTTACCCGGTAAATATTGGAAAGATAAATGATGACATGGGCTGTGGGAGGACTTTAAAGTCAATTCCTGATGAATCTCCAGTGAAATTGATGGTAAATTAGGGAAGAGAGATGAGTTGATTGCACGTCAAGATCAGATATTCAAGAGTGTCTCTGGATACTCCTGATGAACAGACCGAGAAGTGCACTTGATTTGTCAACCTCTTCCCATAACACAAAAAAACTTAATCTTTCCACAGATTTGAAGCTGTGGATAGGGACCTGCATCCCCCACTAAGCACTGGAAGTGCCATTCCCCCGCAGCCACTGAGACCAGCGCCCCAACCAAGACCAACAGCTAGACCAAGGCCATCACCACTGCAAGCACCAACCGCTGCAGATCACCTGCGAATGCAGCAGGCAGGGCCAGGACCGCTTACTCCTCCCCCCATCCCTCGAGCACCAGGTTCTCACAGGACAAACGGGCCCTCCGTGTTCTCATTTCAGAATGAAATCCCGAAGACCTACAGCTCCTACAAGACCCCCAACGATCAGCCATTGCTCCATTTAGAGAATCGTAACCACACTATCGCCGAGAACATCCAGATGAGACCCTATTCTCGTCAAGCTGACACCGTCAACATGCATAATTCGCATTACGAGAATGTCAAGAGTCTAGAAGACAGAGTGCAAGATTCTTACGTCAGTAGAATGACTAGAGACAGCGCATTCGCCCCTTACGAACTTCCCCAAGAAGCATCGCAGTTCAGATACCTCGGATCCCGCACCGAGAATGATCCAACAATGAATACTGAGGACAGCAGATCAGTCTCCAGCTACCCTGGTTACGATTTCTCTCAGAAGACTCATCATCAAGTTCGTCAACACATCAGAAATGACTCGCGAGGCACATCAAGCAGCTTCAATCTCACAAATTGCAACAATACGACGCAAGCCATCATGGAGTCAATATATGGACCTCAGGTAGTCACAACATTGCTCCATAATACTCAGAATTACGGAAATGAAGTTCTCAGAAAAACGGAAACACCGCAGAATATAGAATTGACACCATTCCGCCGCAGCACTTTTCCCGATGATCTGGCTTACGGTCTCCACGCAAATACAAAAGCTCAGGGATTGCAGAGAGTATCACAATATATTCAAAGTTTGCCGGATCTACCAATGTACGAACCTATGAATGACCAAACAGACGATCGGGATGAATCTATGTATTCCCATTTGGAGGGTAGAGTTGATGATGGTAGAAGTGTGATACCCAGTGGAAATGAGTTGACACCGAGTCCAGTACCACCGCCCGCACCACCTGATCCCCCAAATCCACTAAATATACATCGGAAAAATGAACCTACCACGGGTGAGAGAATCTTCAGTGCTTTACGTTCAGTCACATCCCAGAGTTATATCGACGCATCGGAGTTTTATAAGTGAGTATTATTTGTCTGAACGAAAGCATTTGTATTTATCCCTTAAGAATGGCCTAAACAATCCTCATGGGAAACTCATCTAAACCCACTATAACCGAAATTTGTCGTGTAATTGAGGATAAAATCCCTCAACAAACTCCAAGCTAGCTCAAACTCGCTCAAGGTAATTGGCTTGAGTTTGAGCACTCAAGAACATTTGAAAGAGCTCAAACTTTCTCAAAATTTGTTCAATCTGGCTCAAGCCAATTTCAGCCTGTATAAACTTGCTCAAGGCCGCTCAAGTTAGTTCAAGGTCGTAGGGGGACTAAACTTCTGTTCAAATTCAAGTTTAAACATCATCTATCCATCAGATCACATATCAATTATAATCTTTGATTCCAAAGCCGCGTGCCATACTCAAAGTCTATTATTCATCAATTCCCCAACAACGCTGCATTTGCTGAAATATCGTAAGTTGATATACTGAATGGCTTAAACGATTCCCCGGAAAACTAATCTAAACCCACAATAACCAAAATTTGCCATGTAATTGCGGACAAAATCCCTCAACAATCTCCAACCGTTTAGCTTTCCTCTATCTACGTCCGTTTAACTTTCAGCTCAGTGCTATCGTCCGCCCAACAAGTTCCCAAACTCACATTCCCCGGGATGACGAGATCATCGATACAGCTGGCTGATACAAATACTTCAAATAATTTGCAAGACGAAACGGGGGAATACTACGGTGATGTTGAATCAACGGCTCTGAGTATTGACGGTTCAAGGCGTGGATCTGACCTATACAGTCCGGAACTTAATTTAAAAGCTCACCAGACCGCACAGCAGGTAACGTTTCAATTAACGACTGGAAAAGGAACGGTTTAATTATAAAAGTTGGGGGCGAAGATCTGGGCCGAGTGAAATGATTTTGAAATCTAAATGCCCGGAGTATTGTACTTGAATATTATCTTTAGTTTAACATATTTTAGAATGGTAATCGTCCGTTGGATTTTCATGCTCGATGAAAAGATAAAATGACAGCGTTTAACTGTATCGATTCTAGGTATATAACAGTCTGCAGGATCCACCGGCTTCCCCTCTCCTTCTCAAAGACCTGGACCAGGAGCCCTATCCCTACATGTCTGACCCAAGTTTCACAAGAACTTCCGAGGTACAATCGGATTTTTTTTATCACATTAAAACAACTCTTTCGTCACAATAACGAATTACTTTTAATGCCAACTCCCTCAATTCCAGGATATCTTCAATAGTCTCGAACAAAGGAGGAAAAGCATGGAGAGGCTGAATGGCATTCACGAATTCGTGGAAATGGAAATAAATGATACTCAGAGGCAAGTGTCTCCAGCATCATGATAATGACATTGATTAAAATGCTTAATTGCGAAACAATTCGCTTCTTTTTCGCAGGAAGAAGAATGCCCACGATTGGTTCGCTGTTCTCGAGGAGGTACACATGAAGAGACGACTATCACAAGTAATATCAATAAATCATTCATCTTGAGGCATTGCTTCGTTAAGAATTAATCGAAATGGGTTATTTTTGGATTTTATCAGAGTATCGAGGATGCATTCAGTTGCTATACGGGCACGGAAATCGACGACGGAAATACAGGAAGTAGACGGGAGTCGCAGGGGCCAGAGCCGGAACCACCTCCCGACGAAGCCAATTTGAAACGGGCAATAAGCTGTGAGAGTGTTTGTTCAGATACCAGTGTCGTGCTTGGTGATATTGAGGATGTTACGGTAGTTGGGCATATTTGCGTGGGTCTTGAGTATGAGAGATGGGGAGGACGTGGTGCTGATATTGAGGGGGATCTTGCTGCCAGTGTTTTGGAGGCGAGGGATCTAATCACGCCAGACGGACAGCCCGCTCAAGATACATTAGTGAGGTATGTATGCTTCACTGACTGCAAAAAGAAGGGAATGGGAATTTCGACGAGACGGTTTGAATATGTGTTCACATTTCTGTAAGAAGGTATTGATTCATGAAGGTATACACTCGATGAAAGTGTGAATGTGTAGATTTACTCCCACTGTCCTCCCATTGGTGCCTTCTAATATGGTACAGTTCAAACTAGCTCACGCCGGAATGTACTCAAGCTCAAACAAATTTAATGCAAGCTCAAGATGGCTTAAATCTGCTCAAGACAATTTGGAGGAGCTCAAACTAGATCGAGACTTGTGCAATTTTTCCTACTACGGTGATGGAATAAATTATTTTTAATCAGATGTTTCTTTCTTGCAACAAGTATTATATTCTTCAACCAATTTCAAATGATATAAAACAGTCCTTGGCGTCAAGTCATATGTCATCACCAGAAACATGGAAGAAGTTCTATTTGTTTTATTAATAATTTGTCGAAATATCGCAAGTGGAGAAATCATGAATTCGCGGATTTAAAATAAAATGTTAACAATTTTAGGGCGTGCCTGCTGCCAGACCGACAAACGCATGTACAAACGCGGCTCTACCGAGGCTCACCCTCTCCAAGTTATCAAGAGAAGTTTTTATTCCCTCTTGATGGTGGCCCCATTGGTAGAACATTACTATTAGAGGTGTGCACTACAAGATTAATCTACATTGCCATACAATTCCAGAGTTTCATAGAACTCAGTATTATCAACTTCAATTCCCCACAGATATTTTCCGTCGACATTGGCATGGGCGGTGGGGTTTCTCTCTTGGGTGAAGCCTCTCTCAAGTTGGGCCCTGCTGCTCGACCACCAGCCACAACTTGGTTACCTGTAGTTAGTCCAGCTGTACCGGTACCTCATCTCGGTGAACTCATGTTCTCTTTGAGTTATCTGCCAACAGCAGAGAGACTTACACTTGTCGTTGTTAAGGCTAGAAATCTTCGAGGAGCTGACGCTGTGCCTGGCGATTTTTTCGTTAAGGTGCGTGAAAACGAAATTGTCAAATGAGCTTTCAGTTGATTGGTAATGTTGGCTTGCAGGTTTATCTGCTTCAGCAAGGGAAGAAGGTTCATAAGAAGAAGACCTCTTGCAAACGCGGGGAGAAGAGCCCGACGTTCAATGAAGCAATGATTTTCAATGTTCCTGCGCATGCTTTGCAGGTAAAATTCTTCACCAATTCTTCATCCTGATTCATGGATTACATTTATTTATTTATTTATTTATTTACTAGGGGGCTGCCCCTTCGCCAACCCCATATGACCTTTATCATCCTTATTCTGACCCTCATGACCCTCAATCTGACGTATATGAACCTTAATGTGACACTCGTGACCCTTATTCTAACACTCGTAATCCGTATTCTGACCCTCGTGACCCTTAATCTGACAATCATGACCCTGATTCTGAACCTCATGAACCTTATTTTGACCCTTCTGACCCTTAATTGGGGAGTTTTAATTTCAAGCACTATATTGTTATCACCAAAAATCGATCTGGATTTTTATAATATAAAGAGATTTACCGCTGTACAGTAGACTCTCCCTAGTTGCTTGTAAAAAGGGCTGTAGGGGTACTATTTCCAAGAAATGAGCAAATTTCCATCGCTCCCCACTCCGCAACCAATGCCAAAATTATTTGGTTTTCTGTGATTTTCTATTCTACATCTCCCCGAAAATTTGTAAACAAGGTGCTGACGTCACCCTGTATGTTAAATTGGCAAGTGTTGAATATGCATAAATGCATAATGTTGAAATTTACGTGTGTTGTTTTGACCGGTAACCTGATTCACGATATCGTGGCACAGATTATTGAAGCACTGATTTGTCTTCCAGACAATTCAATTGAGACTGACAGTAGCCGAGTCGACGAACGACCAATTGGCGAATTCAAAAGCAGAATCCATTGGTCACGTCATAATTGGCGCCACCGCAACGGGGAAGTCCCTTGCGCACTGGCGGCAAATGCTGGCATCTCTGAGGCATCCTGTTGTAATGTGGCATCCCCTCAGAAAATGAATGGCCACGTTATCAATCAGTCATAACGGAGTTATTCACATTCTCAGAGGGCGGAATAACCGAAATATTTCAAACTGATATTCTCGGTCTTCATATTGAGGTCTGCTTTAACTTGATTGCAGGGTTTTTTTCTTTGTTTGATTTCCTGTGAATTCATAGGGCGGATATCGATTCAGGGACGATTCGAAGTGGAGAACAATATTTGGGGTGGATACACAACTCGGAAAATATTGCTAAATTGCCCCTTGAGGCACGAAAACATGTGAACTTTGTTTTTTTTCTCGGTATAATTATGGAATAATAATCGGGAGGAGAGCTTTAATTTCCTCGAGTTCGAGTACACGGGAAAAATATTAAAGTATTTTTTACTATGGGAACAGAGTAATTTTTAATATGAGAAATTGGACGCAGGACCATACTCGCCAAACATTAAAATTTACTGTTTAACATAGTAATTTTGATGACAAATGGAAAATTGCACCGCAGCGGATGAAAAAATACTGGTGACGAAATTAGAATATGATAGAGTTCATAAGAAAAATTCCTGTGGAACATAGATTTGTTTCGTTGAGTCAATAGTAAAAATTCCTTTAAAGAAAAGCGTTTAAGACGCTCTTAAATATAATTTTTTCGTGCGCCCAGTTTATACAGTTTCTTTTATTCAAAATTACTATGTTAAATAGTAAAAAAAAGAAATTTTACATCGCAAAAATTCAGTTCAAATAGGTCAAATTTTAAAGTTTTTCCGGAATGGCCCTGGATTACTATGTTCACATAGTCATTTTTCATTTTATATTCTTTCCGTGTAGACGAGTGATTCTATCCATGGAGAAATATGAAGTATTGGTAACTTCGTGAAGCAATATCAGTTGTTCGGTGTTCCAATGTGTATCGATGAATGTATACAAAATAATACAATATCTGACAAACATCAATTGCTCATCGTTGCAGTATGTATGATCATACGTTTTTGCATCACCAATATGTCATGAAGTTACGATATTCAATGCAATTGTCATTGTTGACAGACTGACGTAGTCGAGAGTTACAATGAAAAACTTACTAAAAAGATTGTACAGTTATGGAACTCATGATATGACTCTGAAATCGAATTTTCAAGTTGGAAAAATTCAATATTTTCATAAGTTATTCCATTTTATTACACGTACCATCACCATCAACATGCTTGAGTCACTTGAGGATCCTATAGTTAGTACCTGTTACACCTAGAACCTCAGAACAAAAAGATGAAGATTTATTTTCAACCAAGAGAAATGAGTTTCTTCTATTCTTTAGCATCCCGAATTGATTGCAAATTAAATCTGTTGAAACTTGAGAAGAAAAAGCCGAGGACGAATGATCCCCGTTCAATGTTTGGTAAAATGTAAATTAATGTTGTTGTTTCCATGAAAAAAAAAATGTTAACGTTTGTACAGA
This sequence comes from Diachasma alloeum, assembly GCF_001412515.2. Lineage (NCBI taxonomy): Eukaryota > Metazoa > Arthropoda > Insecta > Hymenoptera > Braconidae > Diachasma > Diachasma alloeum. The sequence goes on along the minus strand of NW_021680493.1, from coordinate 618,822 downwards.
GTTTATTAGCTATGTCATCCAACGTGAAAAGTGTTTTGTAATTTATGCGACATTTCAATGACTTCCCTCAGCAAATTCTCACACCGATCATTAATCGTGTTGTTTATGTGTCAGTACTTGCTGATAATTTCACGATCTATTTCATCTCTATTCGTGCATTGTGCACTTCCATCAAGAACGAATTTATTTATGTTAGTTTGGGTTATGACATGACCGGAGTTTTCCGGTATTTCGAGGGGAATCGGATGATGGAGATAACGAGAGAATGCATTAAGTGGTCTATACTGTATGTAGCCTTCCGAATTTAACAGCCTACTTCAACTACTTTTATACCTCTTCATACGCCATACTAATATTAAATTATACACGTAATTCAAAACTGTATTTAACCTGTATATGGACATATCTACATATACTATGCGAAATACCTTTAACTATATTATTAAAAAAACCTTTAAATACTATATACAATACACTTTTTCATTAAAATCTTTACAATTCATATACTCGAAAATTTTCGACATTGAAGGGAAAATTAATGATACGATTGAATTAGAGCAGAAAATCTTTTTCAAGCATCAAAAATTCTAAACGAAAATTAACATTATAAATCTATTGAAAGTTGCGATACTTGCATTATCCACATTTTTTTTATTACCGTAAAATTTGATGAATGTTTCGAGACGACAAATCATCCAAAACCGTGTGATAAATCACGAGAAAAGCCGCTGCATTTCCTCTCCCATAGCAAGACACCCAACCACCGCTTTGATAATTATCCACAAAGGTTATTAGGGCGCCACGCTGAATATTCTCAACAGATTATGCAAATTTACCATGATTATTAATTTATATGCTAACACTCGCCTTTCGGAAAGGGTCATTTGCCAGGAGTTCAGTCGATACCACCTGTCTGAGCATAAAATCATCATTTGCATGTTAACGAAAATTTCAATTTGGGGTGCCCTTTGTGCTGGCGCACACTGTTTAGCTGCGTATTAATTTTTTTAGGAGAAATAACTAATGCACATTAATTACACACAATTTTTCGGAGAATATTTTTGCATCCACATAAATCGTAAGTTGGCTCTAAGGAATACTAGTGTCGAGAGTATGGAGATTTGGAATTGTTCGCGATGACAGAAATTGTAAAAGAAAAATGATTACATAAACGGATAATTCACCTTGTAGGCTTCAGGATAAAATGCGATTTGAAAATCCAGATCAAGTGCAAAAACAGTTGAGAAATAATTGATGAGTGATGACAATAATACACCCGAGGAACTCGTTTTACAATCTTCAGAGGACAAGTTAATAGCAATGAAGATTGTATGAGTAATTCCATTAGCTTGCGATAGATAATATGATTTATCTTGTTAGAGATCAGCTTAGAAGCAATAGTACTCCTGAATTGCTGTGTATATCGATTAATTTCGTCCATTAATTCATGTACTGAACAATTTACTTTTTGAAAAAGAAAAAAAATAAATAACGTCCATGTAATCCAACTCATATAACGATGCATAAAAATACTGTAATTTTTTAATTGTTTGATATTTTTGTTACGCCTCTCTGTGATATTATACGGGCCCATTCACACAACCCTGTACATTAAAATCCATTAACTCTTATCATATCAGAGTGTAAATTATTTTCATAGAGATATAAGAGATAAATTGTCACACTGATGAGAAATTAAAGATTCAATTTGGCTCACTCTACACAATTTCCTCTCGGACTCAATTAGAACTGTCGTTTACAAGTTGAAAATTATTGACAAATTTAGATATGACGATTGGTATGATAAAAGTTGAATTATTCTTTGTATATCGTGATATATTGAATACGTATATAATTATTGAGTGGTGAGAGTGACGAGGCGAGCGAGAGGTGTCGATATTACAATGGGAGAAAAACATTTTCTCAAAAAAGTTTTGTTTCAAGGGAAAAAATTCCATGGGACAGTAGCTTTTCGTTTCGGTTATTCAATAATCGCAGAGGAGAAATGAATTCTTGAATAAAATAATAATGATGAGATTAGGGACGAAGTATATAGGAAATGATGTGCAAAATAATGCAATACAATAGCAATTTCCCACTTGTTTTGGTTACAGAGAAAAAAAAAGAATTTATCTCGAATTTATATCTTATTAGGGATTCATGATTGTGAAGTTCAGTGATTTTGTCACTAATTTTCAGCGACATTATCACAATATAACCAATAATTGAAGATATATTCCGGAAAATCAGTGGCATATTCCTGACAATCGAAGTTTTTTCTCTGCATTAATATTCAACTTGCTATTTGTTTTTTGTTTAAACAAAACTTGGCTGAGAAATTGTGCATTTTTCTCTCCATGTCCGAGAAAAAAATTGATGGAGAACGCAAAATAATGAGTATCGACACTTCTCCAGAGTGAAATAGTGAAATGATATGTTCCTCAAGGCGAAATGAACCTCTGAAAACTTCAATTTGTTGAAGCTAATAAACTAATCATCATTAAGATATGAATAATAAGTAATAATATACCAGAAGGTATCACTTGGCTTGCAGTGTGCGCGTGAATTTCTATAATCCATTTAAAAAAATAACAAATCATGAAGTGTACTCTGCCCATCCATATACCGTATCGTATTTCTATTGAACTGCAGCATGATTCGATGATATAAGAATTACTAATGTTACAGAAAAGGATTATATTGCGAGAACAAAGGGATATTGATCATTACTGTGCGCATTTAATTGGGGAATACATTTGATGTATTTGTCGCGCTACGCAAGGTCCTTGATAAATCTCAGTGCGGTTATACTCATTAATTTATATGAATAATGAAAATATTCAAAGAGAAAAAATATATTTAAGTTGAAGACTGAGATGTAGTATTTTTCCTTTCAAATCTTTCCTCATTTCTTGTCGTACAGTAATAAAATTGATGAAAACAATATGTCTCAAGTAATCATTTGTCTGATTCATATATTTCCAGAGATTCAGTAATTCTATAATTCCTGTATCCGTGGAGTGAGATTCAAATGCCAAATAATTACTGTAAAATTTATTCAAATTCATCCATTTATTTTTTAATTCAAACTACAATATTTTCTCATTTTATTTTTGATCGCGCACCAATTTCTGTGGAATTAATAATACTAATTATTAATATTTTCAATTAATTTCTTTGGTTACTATAGTATTCCCTTCAATTGTATTTACTTTTTTTATCCATTCGCATTTTAAATTCGACTTTTCCCTCAATTGAAATATTTTGGCTAATGTTTTTTTTTGATAATGAAAATACTTCATTTTAGGAAGAATTTATAAGAATAATGAAAATATTCAGAGAGAAGAAATATATTCAAGTTGAAGACTGAGATATTGTGTTTTTCCTTTCAAATCGTTCCTCATTTCCTGTCGTACAGTAATAAAATTGATGAAAACAAAATGTCTCAAGTAATCAAGTTGTCTGATTCATATAAATTACATTCATTTTGTTTCCACTCAATCCGTCTATTTGAAATAAATTCAGTTGACAAAAAAATTTTATCTCAAATTGTCTTTAAAAAAAACTATTGAATTTTCCTGAGATTAAACTTCCAGAAGAATCCCTACTAATCTGAAATTCATGACAGAAAACCGAATGTGCACTTTATTGTTTTAATTCGAATAATCCCTTCGGAAGCAAATTGCCAATTTTTAGCAAAAAAACTACTTGTTTTACACCTGCGCCATGGCCCACTTGTATTTGAATTTTGTGCAGTTTTCTTCCGAGAATTCGACGAATCCAAACAGATGGCGCCGCGCAGTATCAACTTGAGGAACTTGGTAAAATTTAATCCATCAAACCAGTCGGTAAAAGATATCTCGATTGTAGAGATCACTACATATGCCTATTTCAAATAAATTACTAACAGTTTCTCCCGTACGTCAGTGGAAAAATAGTCCACTAAAAATAGTTCAATTTTCTGGTTGCTAAACGCGATTGTAAAATGCACAAAGACCCGTTATTTCGAAACATCAGCACAAAGAAGAATTTCTAAAACATTTGAATTTCTAAAACAATTACTTATTAATAGACAGGGCTTTCCAGGGAGAGCAAGTGCGACTAACGCGGGCTTTTACTGCTTGGAAAACCTTCAACACTTGTGAAAAACTTCCTGAGAGCTTTCCAAATTCGTAGAAACACAATTCTGTTTATGAATTGCCATTAAATTTCCGAGAATGCAAACGAAACATGCGTCGAAAATACATTTACAAACAAAAACTGCCTTATTGATGATAATATGGAACGGAAAAAACGTTGTAAATACTGCATACGATAATCTCTGATCTAGTGCATTAAATTTTATCGCCTGACCCTAGATAAGGAAAGCATTGAATGAAAATTAAACGATGCGCACACAATGTCTGACAGCTGTGTGGAAAGGTCAATGTCGGAAAACATGTTTAGGATTAATCACCAGACTTTTCAAATTTGGAATTAAATAAATTTGAGATTATCTCCATAAAATATGGCTTATCAATGATATTATGAATTCGATAAGATTCGTGGTAGACAAACAGGGAGAACCGAAGCCAGTGATTAATTCTCACAATTCTCACGAATGCTTGCAGCATGTTTGATTTTTTTTTTCTTAACACTGTTTTGATCCAGAGTCACAACGTTATTTACATGTATACAGTATTTACATTTATAAAAGCTAGTCTAGAAAAAGTTGAGTGAACAATATCGTTTTTTACAGTAAACTTTGATCAAATATAATTGACTCTCTAGTTTAATTATTATGCATTCGTCTAAAGATCATGTAATTTACTTATTTGTATTTGTATTGTGTTTAGATTGTGCTTAATAAAAAGTTTTCTTTGATTGTCTTAATGTGATATTAAAAAATTACTGTTTATATATCATTTGCGCGAAATTTTCATTCATAACTAATAAACCTCGTAAATCGGTTTCTAATGCTTAATAAAAAAAAAATTTCCTAATTTCGTCACGATTTATTCCCATAAAACTGTCCGGAGAGAAGACACGTGAACATCACGTTCCAGCATTATGCCTCCTTATTTCAATTGTTTCAGTCTCCTTCCTAATAAAGCATTCGTCTGGTGTACAAGGTATCATTTCAGGTAATAGTGGCTACGTGATCCTCAAGTTTCCGGAAATTAAGGCACCTATATAATTCTGTACACAAGTTTTCTCCAATGGAAAATCGTCCAGCCGTGACACAACAGAGTGAACGCTTTACGTTCAATAACAGGAGCATTGGAGTTAATACTTCTTGGATAATGGATCCCAGTACCACGAGATATTTACAGGATAACTGTAACCCGCAAGAGTTACTCATTCAGTTAAGTAATGCGAATGGAGGCAGGAAGCCATGCAAAGTAGTTGAATCCCACGTCAAAAGAGGTACATGATTAGGCGCAGGGCAATCATGAGACTAATGAGAAGCACCAAGGAAGATATTGTTCATGTTCGAAGAATGAAAGTTCCCAAACGTAATAACGAAATTAATTTTTACGGAACATTTTCTGTTGCGAGGGTTTTCTTTGCTCTCGAATGGAAGCTTCGTAATCGTTCAAATTTAAGTTTTAGATTTTTTGTGTTATATCGACCCATTATGATCCAAAAAGTTCAAAAATGCAATTTTTAGAACGTGTCCGTACGTATGTGGTGAACTTTTTCCTCAATTGTTCGCTAATGAACGGATGGAACTGAATCTTTTTTTTAAATGTAGGTATTGTTGAGCCCTATCAATCGCCATTAATTAAAATTTAACTCATCGATTTGCTTTTTTAATTAATTGGAAATTCAAGGGTATATTTACTGGAATTCTCAACGATGAACTTCTTTCAAATTTCCAGTAGTATAATAAGGCCTTCTCAATGCATTAAATGATAACAATGGACTCCTCAAAAAATCTCCCTCCGATTTAATTGTAATCCGTCCAGTCGGAACATTTCTACATCGATCGGAAGGAAAAGTTGGTCGGTCTCGAGCGGTATTATCCGTTCGTCAATACTTTTTCCATGCACCAGACACTGTATTTGTCCGGCATATACTCTTAAGGTTTCCATGCAAAATAATAAGGGGAAGTTTTTCAGTCGCAACAATGAATCTTCACTGCGAGGGAGAATTTCCATTGGGCAGAAGAAAAATTCTGTTGACGTAGATGCGTTCATAATACATAAATACCACTTTATCCGTCAATTCATATTAGAAGTTGAAATTCAATGGGAGAGGTTATAAAAATTGGAAATATGAAAATGGAACGAAACAAGTGGGAAATTGCTCTCGTATTGCCTATGTAGTTCGAACTCGGTCAAAGGGACATCCAAACAAGATTTTTAAGCCATCACAGAATCAATTCAGAACATTTTTTTAATTATCGTGAGACCACCGATTTTCGAAAAAATTCAAAAATTAGGAAAACTAATGGATGAATTGAATTTTAATTGAAGGCGATTGATAGGGCTCGACAATACTTACATGTGGAAAAAAAGATTCAACTCTATCTATTCGGTAGCGAACAATTGGCATTTTTGAACTTTTTGGATTATTACGATAATGGGTCGATATAACACAAAAAATCCAAAACCCAAATTTGAACAATGACAATGCCTGCACGCGGAAGCAAAAATTTTTATGTCAAACAATGGTTGGTTTCACATGTATTCACCTCTCAGACAACAATAAAACGGCCGCAGACGGCGGAAATATCGGAATAAAAAATTTGAACTTTGACAAGATACGATTGTTTTCGTGGAATAACGGTGCATTTCTCATTTATTCACCTCTCACGTGACAATCAAACGACTGGAAGCCTCAGAAACTCTATCATACGAAATTTGAATTTTTACTCTTATTTGAGTCAGAGGTCGTATCTGAGATTATCAGGGGGCGTTTGGCTAAAACGCCAAACGTATGATCACGAGAGTGAATGTCGTCAACAGTCACTTCTTTTCGTTTTTACAGTCTTCTGTGGGAATAAAGAGGTTTCGCAAAAATGATATAACACTCATGACGTTGGTAATCATTAGTTCCTCCAACTTCTTGGATTTCCATGTCAAGAGTCACGTAGAAGAAACACCCACGTCGACCCTCACGCCCACAGGACGAAAAATCGTATGAAAAGTAAAGCGAGTACCTTTACATCCAGAGAAATTGTTGATTTCCATTGAATGAAATAATTGTCTAAATGACGAAGAGAACTAATTCATTAAAATATAATAATTCTTCATTTGGATCACATTAGTGAATTAATTCATTTATTTATTAATTCCGTATTTATTTCGTATGATTAGAACAGTCTTATTGAGATGAATATCTCGGTTTATTAATTCTCAATACTATTAATATAACCCACAAAATCAAATTTGATCGTTCAAAATTTAAATTTGAACGATTGCAAAGCTTCCATGCGGAAGCAATTAAAATTCAAGAATATATTAACCTGAATTTTCCTGACTTCTATTAATTTTCATGAGTTTATTGAACTCAAATTTACACATTCCTTTGATTTTAAAACTGTCACTTGCTAAAAATTTCCAAGAAATGTATCGAAAATTTCAACCAAAATTTTTCTAAAATGCACCCACCAATGAATTCCCCTATAAACTCATCCCACATCCTCTCATCTCTCAACCCGAAGGTATAATTCTCTCGCATAATAATTCCCTCGAAACGAGCGCATGAATCGATCATTAACGAGTAAAAGACTTGCAATCCCCGTTCAACCATCTGCCTCAATTTAAACCGTAAGAAGACTATTGAATTGTCTGACATGAGACTGCAGGAGGCAGAGAGAGAGAGAGAGAGAGAGAGAGAGAGAGAGAGAGAGAGAGAGCGCCAGGTCTGCGTGTCTCCGGGACATTACGATTGTCGTTCATCAGGTTTCTAGTTTAATAGTCGGAACAGTCACAAGTGCAATTGCCGCGCTAAGCTTCTCCGAATGAGTACAATAATCCCCCACAATTTTGCGAAATAAAACAATTCTCGTGATTACTTTAATTCCTATCCAAACAAGTACGACTCCTCGATATCTCGTCGAACATCACCCGAGGCCTCTGATAAAACAATTCACGACTCAACCGTGACACGAATATGCATAATTAAACTATTGTGATGGTAATACCGTCGAGGTAGGAGTAATCGAACGAGTATGAGTACGCGAACGTTGCTATACTCGAACGATCCACTTCACCTCACCTGTCAAACAAATTTTCCCGCACCTTATCATCCTTTCCTTCATCAAAATATTGTTCCGAGGATTAAATTCATTGTTTAATGATTGATCTATCACAAGGGAAAATTAAAAAAGAGAAAGGAGCAAAATTACAGTGCAGAGAAATTGGAGAAGACACTGGCAGCGCTGAAAACTGGGCAAAGCTTAGGAGCAGTGAGCAGACTCTACCAAATGCCAAAGACGACCCTTTATGAGAAAAATATAACAATTGTATATGTAACTAATTGAACACACTAGAAAAATCATTTACCGTGGTATACGAGCAGAAGAAACTGCACTGTTCGGGTTTAGGGTCTTTGGTCGTTCGGATACTGATTCAAGAGCCATTTGACCGTTCGGGTAATGAAGTTTCGACCGATTCGTCAATTTTCTTTTACTATTATTCACAGGTGCATGAATTTTACGTAAAATTGATTGTTTTCTACGCGAATATTTGAAATTCGACTTCGTCACAGCTAATTTAATTTTTTTAAGTAAACCATTGCACTATTTAAGTAAAATAGCCCAAAAAATGTTTCTGAAAGGATCGAGAATATATTCAAACTATTTTAAGGATAATTTTGTTTCCTATTTTAAACAAAACGAAATTAGCTGTGTAAGAGTCGAATTTGAAAAAACTAATTCGTAATAGTTACTGTCCCCTTTTATCAAAAATTCTCGAAAAAAAAACCACTGTAGCTCAACAATTGGCGGTTCTGGACTAATTTTAACATTTTAAGCGTGTGCAGGTCAAACGAACAATAATCAATTAATTTTTTATCCTAATTATTCGTTTTCAGACCGATATAATCGATGTTCAATGCAAGAGAAATCCCCCCGATAATTTCCAAGACCCCTGAAATGTCAATTATTCTCGCATTGCGTCTCGCTAATTCATCCAAACAAGCTTCAACAACCGCGGAGTCTCGTACAGTGGCGCCTGCAACATTTGAGACTTGAAACGACGTTCATCCAGGCAGCGCATGTTGTCCCCCGCGCTGCGCATGCGCCAGAATCTTCTCTATAAAGGTGTCTTACCGCTGTTTCCACAGTCAGTCTACCACAGCGCGCACTTGCATCAAGATCGCAAGATCCCACTAACCGCAGTATCCCACCACTTTCAACATTGAATCACAAAAAAATCCGCGACAATTACACCCGTGGAGTCTCGCTGTTGCAAGCGCTAGCGATCGTTGCTCTGCACCTTCGCAGTAAAACAACCGACTAAAATAATTCCCCCATCGAGATTAAAAAGTGAAAGGAGTCAAAATGCCCGCAGACGTAGCCATGCACACGAATTTCCTTCAATTTAACCAGTCGAGCCTGAAGGACTCGAACGTCGACTCCTGCTGGAACACCGAGAACATGACCGGCTACATGAACCTCATCGGTCCCAAGGGCCACCGCCAAGGGGTTCAGGTCAAAGTTTATCGGACAAGTGTCGAGCACTTCGCCGTGATCTACCCCCAGAAGAAAGTCTGCCGCCCCCTCGGGGTCCTAAATCTCAAAAATACGACGATCGAACGATGCGGTGACGAGGGATTTATCGTCCGGCAAAAGGGCTTCGACACGACAACCATTGCCCTGACATTCCACGTGGAGGACAAACAGGACTTGGACTACTGGATCCTGGCGTTCACAGCGCGATGCAGCCCACTGGTGCATCAGAGCAGTCTACCAATCGTCGAGGAAGAGGAGATCTAAGTGCACACGGCCTTCGATAACGGCCGAAAGCCTTTCTCACTATTTTTTCCGCGCGGCTGAACTCTGCAATTAGGGGTGGCCCTTTGAAAAATATCCGACTGATTGACTCACTCGTCTCAGTGATCCCCCTCTTTACAGAGCAAACCCGGCCGTTTTTTCATCGTCTCAACGTGAAACAATTAACCGCCAGACTGATACGAGTGATAAAAAACCACCGGATAATATAATCAGTGGTAACATTGAACTCCAAGTGACGATGCGCCTCCGCTAAATACGGAACACGTGGCTATCGTGCAACATAGAAACATCCTCAACTCGTATCATTTCGCCGAACAAAATTCAAGAATTCCAGTTATCGCGCAATCGAGTGATAAATCCCGATAACTGATAAACCAATTCGATAAATGACATTTTATTTCGGTGGAAAAACACCCCGAGACAGCGTGTCGGGAGATCAGCTGGGGG